>NC_079498.1:17348052-17561084 GCF_030052815.1 Hevea brasiliensis
AAAATCTATTACAAAGCTATGGTTTCTGCTTTTGCTACAAAACATAAGTTTCAGAGTAAAAGAGGAGAAACTTTGCTTCTACAAACTGATCTTACAAAATCCAACACTGCAATGCCTAGATCTATCCAATGGAAGGACATAACCCTGCTAGAAGAATGGATCCTAGAAGGTGCAGTAGAATCAGAATCTTCAAAAATAGTTGAACCAAACGTTCAATTCAGGTAAATAACTCAGTATGAAGATCGAAGAGTCAGCCTTAGCTTTAACAGAAGCCTTAGATTTTCAGATGATTCTTCAACATCCAGTACGGTAGATATAGGAAGAGTATCCCGTATACCTTCTGTTATCAGTTTGCCTATTACAAAACCAGTTGAAATACAAAACTTTCAGCCTAGGTACTCTACCTCACATTTACCTAGCTCTTCTAGGTCTTCTACCTTAGAAATACCTAGATTCACTTTAAAAAATGTAGATTACTCTATAAATGTTCCTCATCCAGTCTATACAAATTTACAAAACGAGTCTGTTCAGGTTGAAACCCAAACAGAGTCAAAACCCACTTCACCTACTTTTTCGGCCATTACAGAAAATGTAATCCATGAACTCAATGTGCTTGAAAAAGAATTTGAAGTAGACAAACAATATTTGCATAATGATTTTTATTCTCCTAAAAATCATAAAAAGCAAATGTGATTTTTCAAAAATTTTAATGATCAAAGGAAAGAAATTCAAAGGGAATATTATGACTTTATATACCAACATAAAGTTCATATTCTTTTCTTTGACTGGTTTGAAATGTATGCCAAAAAACATAACATTTCATATTCGTTTTCCAAAACTCCTAAAACTTCCAAAAAATCAAATCCAGTTTCAAAACCTTATCAAATTTCAAAACCTAAACAACAGGAGTCAAAAGATAATCAATCAGAGTTCATTGCGGCTCTAAAAGATCTCCTAAAGAAAGCAGAAGAAAAACTGTCTGTTAACCCTGTTACTATTTGAAACAAAGTTCCTAAATGGGAAATTTCAGATGGTAGAAAAATACAGTATGAACATCCTCCTCCTAGGAAAGTAAAAATTTCCCACTTAGAACAAACAGTAGAAGCAGCCCCTTACAAAATTCCAAATGAAAATGATTATGTGAATATAAAAAACATTGTTCTACAGAATAATTTTACAAATGCCCATTTGCATACCATAGATAAGCAATTACAAAAAATGAAATAAAACCAACCAATAGGCTACAGTTTCCCAAGTTGAAATTAAGCTGGATACAAAACTGAAAAACCCAATCTTCAAACCATTCAAAGTTTCCAAAAACAGTCAAAAAGATTTACAAAACAACAACAATTCTAAATTTATCCAAGCTTTGAGAGACATGAAAACTAGGCTAGAAGGTTCGACTTCTACTCCCGTAGCACCTGAAACACCTCAAACCTCCCAAAGAAGTCTCAATATAATTGAGGAAGATTCAGATTCAGATGTCCAAAGCCAAGCAAGTTGAAGAAATTCAATCTTCAAAACCTTTACAAATCAATAGACTTTATTGGCCGCGAGTAGCAACACCCCTCCCAACTAAATTGGCTCCAGATTTAGGCATTGAAAAATAGATATGAAATTCTGACCCAACTAAATTCATTGCCTCCACTGTATATGAATGGAATAGAGATGGTATGTTTGAATATAACATCTTGAATTTGCTCCAGCAAATGACCATGGCAGTAAATGCTTACAAAACCCAAACTGGAACCCTAGACAAAGCTATTGTTGAACTCCTCATTGCAGGATTCTCAGGACAGCTCAAAGGATGGTGGGATTATCATCTCACGAACCTATAAAAATATGAGATTCTAAAATCCATACAAACTCAAGAATATGGCATTGCCAATTCTTGATGAGTTAGGCCAACCAATGCCAGATGCAGTAGCCACCTTGCTATCGCTCAAGGTTGCACGCGGAGCGGCTCTGATACCACAAATGTAATGGCCCGGCCCACTAGTGATATTGTCCGCTCTGGACCGAAGCCCTCACGGTTTTAAAACGCGTCAATAGGGGTTACGAACTGTCAACTTATGAACCCAGCATCTCTCCCGTGTTTTGTCGATGTGGGATTTGCCTATGGTGTTACAATCCACCCCCCTTATGGGACTCAGCGTCCTCGCTGAGGTTTGCCCCACCATCGTTCAAGGTTGCACGCGGAGCGACTCTGATACCATAAATGTAATGGCCCGTCCCACTAGTGATATTGTCCGCTCTGGGCTGAAGCCCTCACGGTTTTAAAACGCGTCACTATGGGTTACGAACCATCAACTTATAAACCCAGCATCTCTCCCGTGTTTTGTCGATGTGGGATTTGCCTAGGGTGTTACAGTAACAATTTCCTTACATTTCGTAAGTGACCCATCTCATCTTAAGGATAAAAATTCCAAACTCCTTTCAAACCTTAGATGCAAAAAACTGAGTGATTTTCAGTATTACAAAAACACCTTTCTTACTAGGGTAATGCTTAGAGAAAACTCTAATCAGCCCTTTTGGAAAGAAAAATTCCTTGCTGGACTTCTGACCATTTTAGGAGAAAAAGTTAGGAATAAAATCAAGGAAGTATTTGGAAATCAAATCCCGCATGATAAATTAACCTATGGTGAACTAGTCAGTCTCACTCAAAAAGAAGATTTAAAAATTTGTCAGGATTTGAAATTACAAAAACATCTAAAATGGGAAATGAGGAAAACTCGCTAAGAGTTAGGATCTTTCTGCAAACAATTTGAAATAGGAACCAAGAATCCTACTCCAGATTGTGGAGGAAGTTGAAACCTAGTCCTCAATCCAAAACAAAGTTTAAAAATTTGACTTGCTACAAATATGGCAACAAAGGCCACACTACAAATTTTTGCAGCTTAAAAAAAAAACTTCATGAGTTACAATTAGAAGAAGAAGTTATTAATAAAATAACTGCTCTTTTAGTTGAAACTGAAGGTGAGTCCAGTAATTCTGAACCCACAGAAAATGAAGAAGGATTACAAATTGATGAATTAATCACAAGTTCATCATTCAGTTCTGATTCTGAAACAGAAAATGAACTGTTTACAAAACCCAAATTAAAAATCAATGTTCTTTCAAAAGATCAGAAGTTACTCTTAGAAATCCTTACACAGGTTGAAGATTCTCAACTACAAAAGGAATTTTTAGGAAAACTTTTAAAAACCTTTGAAGAACAACCAATACAAAAACCTTCTATTCTGCTCTCTATTTCAAAAAATACATATGACCTTACGGCCATATTGAGTAGAAAGAAGACTTCAAAACAATCAATTGTTTCAGTCCAAAGCCTCCAAGAAGAAATAAAAGCTATTAAGATTGAGCTTAATGAGCTTAAAGAAAAACAGGCACAGGACTCAGAAACGATTCAAAAATTACTTTCAAAACAAATCAATGAAGAACTCGAAGAAGAAGAAGAAGATGAAGAAAATAATTTGGAAATTCAAAATCTTAAAAAACCTACAAAAGATTTTCTCTTCATTCTTAATGAGATTTCTTCCAGAAAATATTTGATTAGAATTTCAATAGTTTTTCAAAAGATTTCAAGATTGATACAATTGCCTTATTCATATAGGTGCAGATTTAAATTATATTAAAGAAGGCATTGTTCCAGAGAAATTTCAAGAAAAAACTACTGAAAAACTTTCAGCTGCAAACAATTCCAAAATCAAGATTAATTACAAAACAGAGGCTTCAATAGCCAATTCAAATATTTTTTTAAAAACTTCATTTGTTTTAATTAGAGATATTAGCCATAGTGTTATTCTAGGGACACTATTCATCTATTTGATTACTCCCTACAGAGTCAACTATGATGGTATTTCTTTTAGAACAAAGAACCAAGATCTTGTTTTCCCTTTTGTTGAAAAACCCAAAACAAAAAATTTGAATATCATCAAGGCTTATTCTATTTTTGATAATCAAATAAATATTTTGGAATAGAAAACAAGGCAGTATTTACAAAAAGAAATTTCTTTACAAAATAAGCTTGTTTTCAAAAATCAATTTTTTGATTACTGCTTATGACAAACTAACCCTTGTGAGTTTTTACAGATGGCAGAATCATTCAACAATGGTGATTTAGTCCACTTTAGATCGATAGTCCTCTCCAAAACTCCTGCTCAAAAATTCAGAATTAATGTAGCCAGAACTGCATATGTTCCCATAGAAAGGCACCAATGTTTATTAGATAATCTTTGGACTTTAATACAAAACAAACGGTTGGGAGTAACAGCTCTCAATGCACTTTGTATTGAGTTTAAGGAAGCTAATAAATATGTGGCTGACCTCCTTAGCAGAATTAAATATCATGAGGATCATATCATGGTAGCTCAATCATTCATTGATTTTTACAAAACCAAATTTTATACAAAACCATTACATCCAAAATTAGTCCATCAGATCCATTTACTTCTAACCAAAATCATCACCTTGAATTACAAAAATAGGAATTTGAAGGACTAGGATCCCCTCTGGATTCTAGTGTAAAAATACAAAAGCGAAGGATTGAAGGCCTAGGATCCCCACTGGATTCTAGTGTAAAATTACCATTGGCCCCACTGGTCAATGCAAAAAATTATCACCATAGTGAAGTTCTTTTTTACTTCACTTGGTGCCAATAGATCCTTAGAACATTTTCAAACCCGTTGTCTTTCAAAGAAATTCAGGTAACAAGTTCTCAATGGTCATCCTCAAGAGATCCGCGAGCAGATATTACAAAACATCATCCAGTCTAGAACCAAAGAACAGCTGGATGTCCTCCAAAAATGTCTCAATTTTACAAAAAGCAATCAGTAAGATCACAATGGATGGTCATGGGAATGGCAATATCATTCAAAACCGCATTTCCATTGCACTCAGGAACATCCTAACCGATATCCTCTGTGCTATCCAGATTGTGAACATAGCTTAGATTTCAGCATCCCCCGCTTCAAAATAACTCAGATGTCTGGAACTCGATATCTAGACGCTAGAGAACTATTCAAATGGGGTATGTTAGCTGGAGTCTGAGTCACAAGCTCTAATTGTGAAATGACAAGGTTTTTGGGAAATAGAGTCCTCCAAGAAATTAGAAGACTATTATTACGCCAAAAACCAGTCAACATACAAATCATTTCAACACCTCCAGAAGTATTAGCAAATTGAGAGTTACAACAAGCGATCCATTACTTCTACCTGGATACAAAACTTCCTCCTCTCTATCATCTTCCAAATTGGCCATGCAATCACGAAGATCACTTTGTCCAACTCAACAAATGGTAAGCAAAGACAGTCGTCGATAACTAGCAAAAATACCGATATCCAGAATATGCGCTAGTTCATACGGGTACATATTCTCAGATATATGTCCACTATGAAAATTTGCCAAGTCCAAAACCATTTTATATTGAAACACAGTACGAAAACTACATGGTTCAATATGAAAGTTATTACGACTTACCTTCTGTCTCGGTAGATGACGAAACGTGTGACGATGAGGAGACATGGCATAACTTACAAAACATGATAAAAGGATAAAAGAGTGGTCTTAACTCCACTCCATTAAAAAAAAAAAAAGGAAAAAGGAAAAGAAAGAAAGAAAAAGAAAAGAAAAAGAAAAAGGAAAAATTTATAACCGGCAAAAGTAATTTATGGCGGCAAAATTATCCATTTTGCTTTTCATTCTCTTTATTTTCCATTCTGCTTTTATTTTTACTCTAGTAATTTTACACTTTTACTTTTCTTTCTTACAAAAAATCTGATACCCTTACTGTTCACCTGTCACTGTTTACTTTTACTATTCGCAAGTGAAGACTACAGGAAGAACTATTTAAGCACTGTTCACCCGACAGAAAGAACTGTTCAGACACTGTTCAAGTACTGTTCACACGTGAAAAAGTAAGTGGCAGATACTGTTCAAGATTCCAAAAAATTACAAAACTTTCCCTGATCACTTCTATATAAGGAGGCACCTATCCAAGGCAAAATCAAGCTTCTTCAACCCAAGCCTCTTCAATACAAGCTTCTCCCTTTTCAAGCTTCTTCCTTTTAAGCTTCTCAAGCCGAGAGAATCCGAAGAAGGTCCTGAAGGAGTTTCACCCCAAGGTGAAGAAAGGAGCAAGAAGGTCGATTCACTTTCCATCCTGCCCTACCTCTAACTCACCTACAAACATTGTAACTTCCTTGTAGTAGATCTTAGGAAGCTCATGCGCTGAGCAACCTTTGTAAGTCCTATCCGGAATTACATCTCAAAAGCCTTGTTCAAAACTTACAAATTTTATAAAGTTTTGAAGTAAGTTTTTCTTCAATTCTTTTCTTTTCAAAATTTACAAATCTTACATACATATGGTCGGTTCAACCGCCTACCTTGCATAAATATACGTATATATATTCATAACGGACTGGCTCTGCCGCCTATTGAATATATACATGTATATTCATATTTAAATTTATTGTTTAATTTTTATTTCTAATAAGTATATATATTCATAATGGACTGGCTCTGCCGCCTATTGAATATATATATATATTTAATCTTTAATTTATAAATTTAATTTTCATTTTTGAAGATTTCCTTTTCTTGTGCATTTTGTTTATTTCTTTAATTATTTGTATATTGCTCAATGAAAATTAAATTTATAAATTAAAGATTAAATATATATATTTAATAGGTGGCAGAGCTAGTCCATTATGAATATATATACTTATCAGAAATAAAAATTAAACAATAAATTTAAATATGAATATACATGTATATATTCAATAGGCGGCAGAGCCAGTCCGTTATGAATATTTATATGTATATTTATGCAAGGTAAGCGGTTGAACCGACCATATGCATGCAAAATAAATTTGAAATTTTGTAAAAGAAATGGAAGAAAACTTACTTCAAAATCTTATAAATTTTATAAGATTTGTACAAAGGTTTTAGAGATGTAATTCCGGGTAGGACTTACAAAGGTTGCTCAGCACATGAGCTTTCTATATTCATAATGGACTAGCTCTGCCTCCTATTGAGTATATATACTTCATATTTAAATTTCATTTCTAAAGATTTCCCATCTTTCTTGTATATTTTGTTTATTTTTTTAATTATTTATTTATTTTTCAAGATTTAGAAAGTAGTTTCTTTGTATTAGCTCATTCCCTCATCGATCCCGATCATTGTTTGGTATCAGAGCAAGATAGTTAATAGCAAACGACGTTTGGTATCAGAGCCTGGTGGGGAAGGATTGTTACTTAAGGTAGTATTCACATTTAAAACATTTTGAGGGTTGATCTATGAACTTATGGTGAGTCCTACGGAGGGATTTCTTTAGGGTGTCAACAGGCCTATTTTCTGTAGAAATTTTTTAAGTATGAATCCTATTTTCTATAGGACTGTTTTTTCTTCAAACTCTTCTACCGAGTCTTCCGAGTCGAGAAAGATAGTTAATAGTGAAAAAATTATAATCAAAGATTTTAAAAAATATATAGATAATTGGGAAATTTCAAAAGAACAAAAAGATCAGATCTATCAAACTACAAAACTCAATTTCTTCAAAACTGATTTCACAATCAAAACTAAGAAAAGAGATCTTCATATTTCAAAACCTTTTGAGATTGTTTCACTTTTGTCTCAAAAATCTTTACAAAAACACTGTGATAAACAATACAAATATATCCACATAGGTTTATTCCAAATCAGAATTAAATCTCTTACAAAAGAAGGGTTGAATACCTCAATCCTAGCAGTTCTTAGAGATACTATGTTCATAAACTTCCAGGACTCATTGCTTAGTTCAGTAGAGTCTAGTTTGTGTAGTGGACTAATCTCTTTTGATTGCTATCCAAATTTTACTGTTTCGTTGAATGACAGTAATATTACAAAATCCCTTGTCTTACAAATCAAAACTCACAATTACAAAATGCTTGATGGATCTATTCCTCTCGCATTGATTTACAAAATTCATTATAAAGCTATGATTTCTGCTTTTGCTACAAAACATAAGTTTTAAAGTAAAAAAGGAGAAACATTGCTGTTACAAACTGATCTTATAAAATCCAACATTCTAATTCCTAGATCTATCCAATGGAAGGATATAACTCTGCCAAAAGAATGGATCTTAGAAGGTGCAATGCAACCAAAATCTTTAAAAATAGTTGAACCAAATGTTCAATTAAAGGCAAATAACCCAGTATGAAGATGGAAGAGTCAGCCTTAGCTTTAATAGAAGCCTTAGGTTCTCATATGATTTTTCGACATCCGGTATGGTAGATATAGGAAGAGTATCTCGTATACCTTCTGTTATAAGTTTTTCTACTGCAAAACCAATTGAAATACAAAGTATCTAGCATAGGTACTCTACCTCAGATTTACTTAGCTCTTCTAGGTTTTCTACCTCAGAAATACCTAGTTTTACCTTACAAAACATAAATTACTCTAAAAATATTCTTCATCTAGTTTATACAAATTTACAAAATGAGTCTGTTCAGGTTAAAACCCAAACAGAATCAGAACCCACTTCTCCTACTTTTTCGGTCATTACAGAAAATGTAAACCATAAACTTAATGTGCTTAAAAAAGAATTTGAAGTAGATAAATAATTTTTGCATGATGATTTTTATTCTCCTAAAAGTCATAAAAAGCAAATATGGTTTTTCAAAAAATTTTATGATCAAAGGAATATTATGACTTTTTATACCAACATAAAGTTCATATTCTTTTCTTTGACTGGTTTGAAATGTATGCCGAAAAATATAACATTTCATATCCATTTTTCAAAACTTCCAAAAAATCTAAAAAGTTCAAAAAATTTACAAAATCAATAACCACCTTAGTTTCTGAAGCTTCTCAGATTTTAAAATCTAATCAACAGGAGTTACAAGACAACTAAACTGAGTTCATTGATACTATTAAAGCCCAGTTAAGGAGGTTAGATACCGAAAAGTTTGTAAACCCTATTACTATAAGAAACAAAGTTCCTGAATGGGAAATTTCATATTTACCGAAAAATACAGTCTGAACATCCTCCTCTTAGGAAGATAAAATTTCCTTATTTAGACCAACCTATAGATGTAGCCCCTTACAAAATTGTAAATGAAGACGATTTTGTGAACATAAAAAATATTATTCTATAGAATAATTTTATAAATGCCCATCTACATACCATAGGTAAGCAGTTATAAAAAATGGAATAAACCCAACAGGCTACAGTTTCCTAGGTTGAAACCATTCTAAATCTCCAAAAATAGTCAGAAGGATTTACAGAACAATAACCTATCTGAATTTATCTAAGCTTTGAGAGACATGAAAGCTAAACTAAAAGCTCCCACTTCTATTCTAGTAGCACCTGAAACACCTCAAACTTCCCAAAGAAGTATCAATATAATAGAGGAAGATTCAAATACTCAAAGCTAAGAGAACCAGTTTGTACAAGCTGAAGAAATTCAGTCTACAAAACCTTTACAAATAAATAGGCTTTATTGGCTGCAGATAGCAACCCCCCTCCCAACAACAGCACCAGAAGCATAGAAAATCGACCTGAAATTCTAACCCAGTCTAAATTCAATGCCTCTACTGTCTATGAATGGAACATAGATGGTATGTTTGAATATAACATCTTGAATTTGCTCCAGCAAATGACCATGGCAACAAATGCTTATAGAACTCAAACTGGAACCCCAGATAGAGCTATTGTTAAACTCCTCATTGCAGGATTCTCAGGACAGCTCAAAAGATGTTGGGATTATCATCTCACGAACCTATAAAAATCAAAGATTCTAGAATCTATAAAAACTCAAGAAGATGGTGTGCCTCTTCTTGATGAGTTAGGCTAACCAATCCCAGATGCAGTAGCCACCTTGATTGTAACAATCTCCTTACATTTCATAGGTGACCCATCTCATCTTAAGGATAAAAATGCTGAACTCCTTTCAAACCTTAGGTGCAAAAAACTGAGTGATTTTCAGTATTACAAAAACACTTTCATTACTAAGGTAATGCTTAGAGAAGACTCTAATCAACCTTTTTGAAAAGAAAAATTCCTTGCAGGACTTCCAACCCTTTTAAGAGAAAAGGTTAGGAATAAAATCAAGGAAGCATTTGGAAATGAAATCTCGTATAATCAATTGAAATGAAATCCCATATAATCAATTAACCTATGGTGAACTAGTTAGTCTTACTCCAAAGGAAGGATTAAAGATTTGTTAGGATTTGAAATTACAAAAACATTTGAAATGGAAAATGAGAAAAAACTCGTCAAGAGTTAGGATCTTTCTGCAAACAATTTGAAATAAGAACAAAGAATCCTACTCCTGATTGTGGAGGAAGTTGTAGCAAAAAACCTTACAAAAAATCATCTCAAAAATACAAAACCTCTTCAAAACCAGAAAAAGATCCCTATTACAAAAAACCTTCAAAAAAGACTAGTAAAACTAGTTCTCAATCCAAAACAAAACTCAAAAATTTAACTTGCTACAAATGTGGTAAAAAAGGCCACACTTCAAATTATTGCAAGTTAAATAGAAAACTTCATGAGTTACAACTAGAAGAAGAAGTTATTAATAAGATAACTTCTCTTTTAGTTGAAACCGAAGGTAAGTCCAATTGTTCTGGATCCATAGAAAATGAAGAAGGATTACAAATTGATGAATTAATAATTACAAGTTCGTCAGTCCAAAGCCTCCAGGAAGAAATAAAAACTATTAAGGTTGAGCTTAATCAGCTTAGAGAAAAACAAGCTTAGGACTCATAAAAACTTCAAATTCTGCTTTCAAAACAAACAAAAGAAGAATCTGAAGAAGATGAAGAAGATAATTTGGAAAATCAAAATCTTGAAAGATTTAAAAAATCTCTAAAATATTTTCTTTTCATTCTAAATGAGATTACTTCTAGAAAATATTTGATAAAAATTACCATTATTTTTTCAAAGGATTTCAAAATTGATACAATTGCCTTATTTGATACAAGTGCAGATTTGAACTATATTAAAGAAGGTATTGTTCCAAAGAAATTTAAAGAAAATACTATTGAAAAACTTTCAACTGCAAATAATTCCAAAATTAGAATCAACTACAAAATAGAAGCTTCAATAGCTAATTTAAATCTTCTTGTCTTCATTTGTTTTAATTAGAGATATAAGTCAAAGTATTATTTTAGGGATGCCATTTATCAATCTGATAACTCCCTACAAAGTAAATTATGATAATATTTCCTTTAGAACAAAAAATCAAGATCTTGTTTTGTCTTTTGTTGAAAAACCCAAAACAAAAAATTTGAATATCATAAAAGCTTATTCCATTCTTGATAATCAAATAAATGTTTTGGAACAGGAAACAAGACAATATTTTCAAAAAGATATTTCTTTACAAAACAAGCTTGCTTTTAAAAATCAAAATTTTGATCACTACTTATTACAAACTAATCCTTCTAAGTTTTTGCAGATGGCAGAATCATCAAACAGTAGTGATTTAGTCCACTTTGGAGCCATAGTCCTTTAAAAAACTCCTGCTCAGAAGTTCAGAATTAATATAGTCAGAAGCAGATGCTCCCACAAAAAGGTACCAATGTTTATTAGATAATCTTTGGACTTTAATTCAAAACAAAAAATTGGGAGTAACGGCTCTCAATGCACTTTATATTGAGTTCGAAGAAGCTAATGAATATGTGGCTGACCTTCTTAGCATAATTAAATATCATGAGGATCATATCATGGTAGCTCAATCATTCATTGAGTTTTTACAAAACCAAATTTTATACAAAACTCATACATTTAGAATTAGTTCATCAGACATGCACTTCTAACCAAAATCATCACCTTAAATTAAAAAAATAGGTAATTGAAGGCCTAGAATCCCCACTAGATTCTAGTGTAAAATTACAAAAGCAAAGGACTGAAGGCCTAAATCCCCACTGAATTCTAGTGTAAAATTAGTATTGGCCCCACTGGTCAATGTAGAAAATTATTACCATAGTGAGGTCCTTTTTACTTTACTTGGTGTCAATAGGTCTTTAGAACAGTTTCAGGACCACTGTCTTTCGAAAAAATTCAGACAACAGGTTTTTAATGGTCTTCCTCAAGAAATTTGTGAGAAGATCCTACAAAACATCATCCAGTCTAAAACCAAAAAATAACTGGATGTATTCCAAAAATGTCTCAATTTTACAAAAAATAATCAGCAGAATTACAATGGATGGTCGTGGGAATGGGAGTTCTATTCAAGACCTCATTTTCATTGCACTCAAGAACATCCTAACAGAATTCCTCTCGCCTATCCAGATTGTGAACACAGCTTAGATTTCAGCATCCCTCACTTCAAAGCAGCCTGGATATCTGGAACCCAATATCTGAACCCAAAATAGCTATTCAAGTGAGGAATGTTAGCTGGAGTCATAGTTACAAAATCTGATTGTGAAGGGATAAGATTTTTAGGAAACCGAGTCCTCCAAGAAGTCAAAAGACTATTATTTTCCCAAAAACTTGTCATATACAAATCATTTCAATACCTCTAGAAGTATTAGCAAATGGAGAGCTACAATAAGCGATTCATTACTTCTACCTGAATACAAAACTTTCTCCTCTCTACCATCTTCCGAATTGGCCATGCGATTTATCATGAAGATCATTTTGTCCAAATTAACAAATGGCGAGCAAAGACAGTTGTCGATAATTGGCAAAGGTATTGATATCCAGAGTATATACCAGTCCATATGGGTACATATTCTCGGATATTTATTCACTATGAACATTTATCAAATCCAAAACCTTTCATATTGAAACATAGTATAAAAAATACGTGATTCAATATGAAAACTATTATGACTTACCGTCTGTCTCGTCAGAAGACAAAATGAGTGAAGATGAAAAGACATGGCATAAACTACAAAACATGATGGAAGGATGAAGGGGTGGTTTTAGCTCCACTCCACTTATAAAATAAATAAATAAATAAATAAATAATCGAAAAAAGAAATTTATGGCAGCAATAAATTATTCTTTTTTTTTTTTTTACTTTTCTTTTTCATTGTACTTTTGCTTTTTACTTTTGTATTATTCTTTTTACTTTTTTACTTTTTCTTTATTTCAAAACTCGACAGAACACTGTTCACCTGTGACCTTTTGTACTGTTCGCTATTCACATGTGAAGGAGACAAAAAGCACTGTTCACACGTGAAGATATCAAGTGGCAGACACTGTTCAAAACCTATAAAATTATGAAGCAAGCCCTCGGCTACTTCTATAAAAGGACACTCCCATTCATTAAGAAGGCATCCTTTTGGCATATGAAATATTGAAGAAGCTAAAGAATCCAAAGAAAGCATCCAAAGCTTTTCTTCTTATAAAATCCAGAACGCATTGAAGGAGTAAGAAGGTCATCCATTATCCATCCTGCCCTACTTCTGTTCTCTTGTAACTTACTTGTAGTAGAACCTAGGAGGCTCATGTGTTGAGCAACCTTTGTAATACCTACCTGGAATTACATCTCCAAAACCTCTGTATAAAACTTACAAAATCTATAAAGTTTTGAAGTAAATTCTTCAAATCTCTTTACAAAATTACAAATTTCTTTTGCATGCATATGGCTGGTTCAACCGCCTAATCTGCATATATATTTCATTATTAAATTTCTATATATATTTCATTCTTAAATTTCGTTTCTAAAGATTTCCCATCTTTCTTGTATATTTTGTTTATTTCTTTAATTGTTTATTTATTTTTCAAGATTTAGAGAGTAGTTTCCTTGCCATTTTGAACCATCTCCAAATGGCTTCTCAAGTGTCGTCTACCAAATGATGACCGGGACTGATAGGGGGATAAACTAATAGCAAGGAAACTACTCTCTAAATCTTAAAAAATAAATAAACAATTAAAGAAATAAATAAAATAAACAAGAAAGATGGGAAATCTTTAGAAACAAAATTTAAAAATGAAATATATATAGAAATTTAAAAAAAAATTTATATATATATATATATATATATATATATATATATATATATATATATATATATATATATATATATATATATATATATATATATGCAGATTAGGCGATTAAACCAGCCATATGCATACAAAAGAAATTTGTAATTTTGTAAAAAGATTTGAAGAACTTACTGTGAAAACTTTATAGATTTTGTAAATTTTGTACAGAGTTTTTGGAGATATAATTCCAGGTAGGTATTACAAAGGTTGCTTAACACATGAGCTTCCTAGGTTAGAAGAGGTTTTGTAAGTAAGGTAGAGGTAGGGCAGGATGGATGATGGATGACCTTCTTGCTCCTTTGAAGCCTTCTGGATTTTGTAAGAAGAAAAGTTTTGGATGCTTTCTTAAGATTATTTGGCTTCTTCAATATTTCGGATGCCAAAAGGATGCCTTCTGAATGAATGAGAGTGTCCTTTTATAGAAGTAGCCGAGGGCATACTTCGTAATTTTGTAGGCTTTGAACAGTTTCTGTCACTTTATGTTTTCACGTGTGAACAGTGCTCCTTATCTTTTTCACACGCGAATAGTAAAAAGTGAACAGTACAAAAGATGACAGGTGAACAGTGTCCTGTTTGGTTTTAAAATAAAGAAAAAGTAAAAAACAAGAAAAGTAAAAGTAAAAAGAATAATACAAGAGTAAAAAGCAAAAGTAGAGTGAAAACAAAAATAAAAGGATAATTTGTTACTGCCATAAATTTCTTTTGCCGGTCTTTACATTTCTTTTCTCTCTCTCTCTTTTTTTTTAAGTGGAGTGGAGCTGGGACCACCCCTTCATCCTTCCATGATGTTTTATAGGTTATGCCATGTCTCCTCATCTTTACTCATTTCATCTTCTGATAAGATAGACGGTAAGTCAAAATAGTTTTCATATTGAATCATGTATTTTTCATACTATGTTTCAATATGAAAGGGTTTTGGATTTGGCAAATGTTTATAATGAACAAATATATGAGAATATGTACCCGTATGGATTGGTATATACTCTGGATATTGGTACCTTTGCTAGTTATCGACAATTATCTTTGCTCGCTATTTGTTGATTTGGACAAAATGATCTTCATGATTACATGGCCAATCCGGAAGATGGTAGAGAGGAGGAAGTTTTGTATCTAGGTATAAGCAACCAATCACTTGTTGTAGGTCTGCATTTGCTAATACTTCTGGAGGTGTTGAAATGATTTATATATTGACAGGTTTTTGGGAAAACAATAGTCTTCTGACTTCTTAGAGGACTAGGTTTCCTAAAAATCTTGTCCCTTCACAATCAGATTTTGTAACTCGGACTCTAGCTAGCATTCCCCACTTAAATAGCTGTCTTGGGTCTAGATATCGGGTTCGAGATATCCAAGCTGCTTTGAAGCGAGGGATGCTGAAATCTAAGCTGCGTTCACAATCTAGATAAGTGAGAGAAATTTTTTTAGGATGTTCCTGAGTGCAATGAAAATGAGGTCTTGAATAGAACTCCCATTCCCACAACCATCCATTGTGATTCTGCTGATTGTTTTTTTGTAAAATTGAGACATTTTTGGAATACATCCAGCTGTTCTTTGGTTTTGGACTAGATGATGTTTTGTAGGATCTTCTCGTGAATTTCTTGAAAAAGATCATTAAGAACCTATTGTCCGAATTTCTTCGAAAGACAGCGGGCCTAAAACTGTTTTAAAGACTTATTGGCACCAAGTGAAGTAAAAGGACCTCACTATGGTGATAATTTTTCACGTTGACCAGTGGGACTAATGGTAATTTTACACTAGAATTCAAGTGGGGATCCTAGGCCTTCAGTCCTTTACTTTTGTAATTTTACACTAGAATCCAGTGGAGATCCTAAGCCTTCAGTTACATTTTTTTGTAATTCAAGGTGATGATATTGGTTAGAAGTGCATGGTTCTGATGAACTAATTCTGGATGCATGAGTTTTGTATAAAATTTAGTTTTATAAAAACTCAATGAATGATTGAGCTACGATGATATGATCCTCATGATATTTAATTCTGCTAAGAAGGTCAGCCACATATTCATTAGCTTCTTCGGACTCAACACAAAGTGCATTGAGATAGCTGTTACTCCTAATTTTTTATTTTGTATTAAAGTCTAAAGATTATCTAATAAATATCAGTGCCTTTTTGTGGGAACATATGCAGTTCTGGCTATATTAATTCTGAACTTCTGAGCAGGAGTTTTTGAAAGGACTATGGGTCCAAAGTGGACTAAATCACTGCTGTTTGATAATTCTGCCTTCTATAAAAACTTACAAGGATTAGTTTGTAATAAGCAGTAATCAAAATTTTGATTTTTGAAAACAAGCTTGTTTTGTAAAGAAATATCTTTTTGTAAATACTGTCTTGTTTCCTGTTCCAAAACATTTATTTGATTATCAAAAATAGAATAAGCTTTTAGGATATTTAAATTCTTTGTTTTGGAATTTTCAACAAAAGGAAAAGCAAGTTCTTGATTCTTGGTTTTAAAAGAAATACTATCATAGTTTACTCTGTAGAGATTAATCAAATTGATGAATGGCGTCCCTAAAATAGCATTATGGCTGAGATCTCTTATTAAAACGAATGAACTTTTCAAAAGAAGATTTGAAGTAGCTATTGAAGCTTCTATTTTGTAGTTGATTCTAATTTTGGAATTATTTGCAACTGAAAGTTTTTCAGTAATATTTTCTTAAAATTTCTTTGGAACAATACCTTCTTTAATACAGTTCAAATCTGCACCTGTATCAAATAAGACAATTGTATCAATTTTAAAATCCTTTAAAAAAATAATGGCAATTTTTATGAAATATTTGCTAGAAGTAATCTCATTTAGAATGAAAAGAAAATATTTTGGAGATTTTTTTAAATCTTTCAAGATTTTGAATTTCCAAATTATCTTCTTCATCTTCTTCAGATTCTTCTTTTGTTTGTTTTGAAAGCAGAATTTAAAGTTTTTCTGAGTCCTGGGCCTGTTTTTCTCTAAGCTGATTAAGCTGAACCTTAATAGTTTTTATTTCTTTCTGGAGGTTTTGGAATGAAACTGAGGGTTGTTTTGAAGTCTTCTTTCTCCCCAATATTGCCATAAGGTCAAATGTGTTTTTTGCAACTGAGGGCAGAGTAGAAGGGTTTTGTACTAGTTTTTCTTCAAAAGATTTTAAAAGTTTTCCTAAAAATTCCTTTTGTAGCTGAGGATCTTCAACTTGTGCATGGGTTTCTAAGAGTAATGTCTGATCTTTTGAAAGAACATTGATTTTCAATTTGATTTTTATAAGCAGTTCAGTTTCTGTATCAGAATCCAAACTAGATGATGAACTTGTAATTAATTCGTCAATTTGTAATCCTTCTTCATTTTATGTGGATCCATAACAACTGGACTCACCTTCGGTTTCAACTAGAAGAGCAGTTATTTTATTAATAACTTCTTCTTCTAGTTGTAACTTATAAAGTTCTCTATTTAACTTGCAATAATTTGAAGTGTGGTCTTTTTTACCGCATTTGTAACAAGTTAAATCTTTAAGCTTTGTTTTAGTTTGGCGACTAGTTTTACAAGTCCTTTTTAAAAGATTTTTTTTGTAATAGGGATCTTTTTCTAATTTTGTAGAGGTTTTGTATTTTTGGAATGATTTTTTATAAAGTTTTCTATTACAACTTCCTCCATAATCTGGAGTAGGATTCTTCGTTTCTATTTTAAATTATTTGCAGAAAGATCCTAACTCTTAATGAGTTTTTCTTATTTCCCATTTCAAATGTTTTTGTAATTTCAAATCCTGACAAATCTTTAATCCTTCCTTTTGAATGAGACTAATTAGTTCACCATAGGTTAATTGATTATACGGGATTTGATTTCCAAATGCTTCCTTGATTTTATTTCTAACCTTTTCTCCTAAAAGGGTTGGAAGTCTTGTAAGGAATTTTTCTTTTCAAAAAGGTTGATTAGAGTTTTCTCTAAGTATTACCCTAGTAAGGAAAGTGTTTTTGTAATACTGAAAATCATTCAATTTTTTTGCATCTAAGGTTTGAAAGGAGTTCATCATTTTTATCCTTAAGATGAGATGGGTCATCTATGAAATGTAAGGAAATTGTTACAATCAAGGTGGCTACTGCATTTGAGATTGGTTGGCCTAACTCATCAAGGATACTCATCAAGAATAGGCACACCATCTTCTTGAGTTTGTATAGATTCTAGAATCTCTGATTTTTGTGGTTCGTGAGATTATAATCCCACCATCCTTTGAGTTGTCTTGAGAATCCTGCAATGAGGAGTTCAACAATAGCTCTATTTGGGCTTCCAATTTGGGTTTTATAAGCATTTGCTGCCACGGTCATTTGCTAGAGCAAATTCAAGATGTTATATTCAGACATACCATCTATATCCTATTCATAGATAGTAGAGGCATTGAATTTAGACTGGGTCAGAATTTCAGGTCTATTTTCTATGCCTAAGTCTGGTGTTGTTATTGGAAGGGGCGTTGCTATCCGCGGCCAATAAAGCCTATTTATTTGTAAAGGTTTTGTAGACTAAATTTCCTCAGCTTGTACAGACTGGTTCTTTTGGCTTTGAGTATCTGAATCTTCCTCTATTATATTGGCACATCTTTGGGAAGTTTGAGGTGTTTCAGGTGCTACTGGAGTACAAATGGGAGCTTCTAGTCTAGCTTTCATGTCTCTTAAGGCTTGAATTAATTCATATTGGTTATTGTTTTGTAAATCCTTCTGACTATTTTTGGAGATTTGGAATGGTTTGAAGACTGGGTTTTTTAGTTTTGCATCTGGCTTAGTTTCAACCTGGGAAACTGTAGCCTATTGGGTTTGTTCCATTTTTTGTAACTGCTTACCTATGGTATGCAAATGGGCATTTGCAAAATTATTCTGTAGAACTATATTTTTTATGTTTACGGAATCGTCTTCATTTACAATTTTGTAAGGGGCTGCATCTACAGGTTGGTCTAAATGAGGAAATTTTATCTTCCTAAGAGGAGGATGTTCATACTGTATTTTTCTACCATCTGAAATTTACCATTCAGGAACTTTGTTTCTTGTAGTAACAAGGTTTATAGACTTTTCGGTATCTAACCTCCTTAACTGGGCTTTAATAGCCTCAATGAACTCAGCTCGATTGTCTTGCAACTCCTATTGATTAGATTTTGAAATCTGAGAAGGTTCAGAAACTGGGGTTGTTGATTTTGTAAAATTTTTGGACTTTTTGGATTTTTTGGAAAACGAATATGAAATGTTATGTTTTTCAGCATATATTTCAAACCAGTCAAAGAAAATAATATGAACTTTATGTTGGTATATAAAGTCATAATATTCCTTTTGAATTTCTTTCCTTTGATCATAAAATTTTTGGAAAAACCATATTTGCTTTTTATGATTTTTAGGAGAATAAAAATCATCATACAAATATTATTTATCTACTTCAAATTCTTTTTCAAGCACATTAAGTTCATGGTTTATATTTTTTATAATAGTCGAAAAAGTAGGAGTAGTGGGTTCTGATTCTGTTTGGGTTTCAACCTGAACAGACTCATTTTGTAAATTTATATAAACTGAATGAGGAACATTTGTAGAATAATTTATGTTTTGTAAGGTGGAACTAGGTATTTCTGAGGTAGAAAACTTAGAAGATCTAGGTAAATCTGAGATAGAATACCTAGGCTGGATACTTTGTATTTCAATTGGTTTTGTAATAGGAAAACTTATAATAGAAGGTATACGAGATACTCTTCCTATATCTACTGTATTGGATGTCGAAGAATCATCTGAGAACCTAAGGCTTCTGTTAAAGCTAAGGCTGACTCTTCCATCTTCATACTGGGTTATTTACCTTAATTGAATGTTTGGTTCAACTATTTTTGAAGATTCTGGTTGTATTGCACCTTCTAAGATCCATTTTTCTGGCAGAGTTATATCCTTCCATTGGATAGACCTAGGAATTATGGTGTTGGATTTTGTAAGATCAGTTTATAAAAGCAATGTTTCTCCTTTGTTACTTTGAAACTTATGTTTTGTTGCAAAAGCAGAAACCATAGTTTTGTAATGAATTTTGTAAATTAATACGAGAGGAATAGATCCATCAAGCATTTTGTAATTGTGTGTTTTGATTTGTAAGAAGGGATTTTGTAATATTACAGTCTTTTAATGAAACAGTAAAATTTGGATAGCAATTAAAAGAGATTGGTCCAGTACACAAACTAAACTCTACTAAACTAAGCAATGAGTCCTGGAAGTTTATGAACCTAGTATCTCTATGAACTGCTAGGATTGAGGTATTCAACCCTTCTTTTTGTAAGAGGTTTAATTTCGATTTGGACTAAACCTATGTGGATGTATTTGTATTGTATATCATGGTGTTTTTGTAAAGATTTTTGAGACAGAAATGAAACAATCTTAAAAGGTTTTGAAATCTGAAGATCTCTTTCTTCAGTTTTGATTGTGAAATCGTTTTTGAAGAAATTGAGTTTTGTAGTCTGATAGATCTAATTTTTTGTACTTTTGGAATTTCCCAATTTATCTATACAATTTTCAAAATATTCGATTATAATTTCTTCACTGTTAACTATCTTTCTCGACTCGGAGGATAAGGTAGAAAAGTTTGAAGAAGAAATAGTCCTACAAAAAATAGGATTCATACTTAAAAATTTCTAAGGTTGATTTTCTGAGTTAAGTGGGTAACGCCAAAGGAATCACTGTCCTAACACTCGCCTTTCACACAGCTTCAAAAAAAGGGATTTACAACATTTTTCAAAACAGGATTGAGTTAATATTTGAAAAGCCAAAGAATCCGAAGAAAGCATCCAAAGTTTTTCTTCTTATAAAACTCAAAAGGCGTCAAAGGAAGCAAGGAGATCATCCATCACCCATCTTGCACCCATCCAGCTCTACCTCTACCTTACTTACAAAACCTCTTATAACTTCCTTGAAGTAGATCCTAGGAAGCTCATGTGTTGAGCAACCTTTGTAATACCTATCTGGAATTACATCTCTAAAACCTCTGTACAAAACTTACAAAATCTATAAAATTTTGAAGTAACTTCTTCAAATCTCTTTATAAAATTACAAATTTTGCATGCATATGGCTGATTCAACCACCTAATCAGCATATATATATGTATATATATTCATAATGGACTGACTTTATTGCCTATTGAGTATATATATATATATATATATATATATATATATATATATGTGTGTGTGTGTGTGTGTGTGTGTGTGTGTGTGTGTGTGTGTCATTCTCATATTTAAATTTCATTTCTGAAGATTTTCCATCTTTCTTGTATATTTTGTTTATTTCTTTAATTGTTTATTTATTTTTTAAGATTTAGAGAGTAGTTTCTTTGCTATTAGCTTATCCCCTTATCGATCCCGGTCGTCGTTTGGTATCAGAGCCTAGGGGGGAAGGAGTGTTACTTAAGGTAGTATTCACATTTAAAACATTTTAAGGTTTGATCTATGATCTTTTGGTGAGTCCCACAGAGGGATTTCTTTAGAGTGTCAACAGGCCTGGGTTGTAAGTCCTGTTTTTTGAAGCCGTGTGAAAGGCGAGTGTTAGGGCAGTGATTCCTTTGGCATTACCCACTTAATTCAGAAAATCAACCTTAGAAATTTTTAAGTATGAATCCTATTTTCTATAGGACAGTTTCTTCTTCAAACACTTCTACCTCATCCTCCGAGTCGAGAAAGATAGTTAATAGTGAAGAAATTATAATCGAAGATTTTAAAAAATATATAAATAATTAGGAAATTCCAAAAGTACAAAAAGATCAAATCTATCAGACTACAAAACTCAATTTCAATATTCAAAAACGAAATTTAAAAATGAAATATATATATATATACTCAATAGGCGGCAGAGCCAGTCCATTATGAATACACACACACACACACACACATATATATATATGCAGGTTAGGCGGTTAAACCAGTCATATGCATGCAAAAGAAATTTGTAATTTTGTAAAGAGAGTTGAAAAACTTACTTCAAAATTTTATAGATTTTGTAAGTTTTGTATAGAGGTTTTGGAGATGTAATTCCAGGTAGGTATTACAAAGGTTGCTCAACACTTGAGCTTCCTAGGTTTTACTACAAGGAAGTTACAAGAGGTTTTGTAAGTAAGGCAGAGGTAGCGTAGGATGGATGATGGATGACCTTGCTCCTTCGATGCCTTCTGGATTTTGTAAGAAAAGCTTTGGATGCTTTCTTCAGATTCTTTGGCTTCTTCAATATTTCGGATGCCAAAAGGATGCCTTCTGAATGAATGAGAGTGTCCTTTTATAAAATAGCTGAGGGCATGCTTCGTAATTTTATAGGTTTTGAACACTGTCTGCCACTTGATTTTTTCACGTGTAAATAGTGTCCTGTCTGGTTTTGAAATAAAGGAAAAGTAAAAACAAGAAAAGTAAAAGTAAAAAGAATAACACAAGAGTAAAAAGCAAAAGTAGAGTGAAAACAAAAATAAAAGGATAATTTGTTGCCGCCATAAATTTCTTTTATCGGTCTTTACATTTCTTTTCTTTTTTTTTTTAAATGGAGTGGAGCTAGGACCATCCCTTCATCCTTCCATCATGTTTTGTAGGTTATGCCATGTCTCCTCATCTTCACTCATTTCATCTTCTGATAAGACAGACGGTAAGTCAAAATAGTTTTCATATTGAATCATGTATTTTTCATACTATGTTTCAATATGAAAGGGTTTTGGATTTGACAAATGTTTATAATGAACAAATATCAGAGAATATGTACCCGTATGGATTGGTATATATTCTGGATATCGGTACCTTTGCCAGTTATTGACAACTGTCTTTGCTCGCCATTTATTGATTTGGACAAAATGATCTTCATGATTGCATGGCCAATCCGAAAAATGGTAGAGAGGAGGAAGTTTTGTATCAAGGTAGAAGCAATGAATCGCTTGTTGTAGCTCTCCATTTGCTAATACTTCTGGAGGTGTTGAAATGATTTGTATATTGACAGGTTTTTGGGAAAACAATAGTCTTCTAACTACTTGGAGGACTAGGTTTCCTAAAACTATTGTCTCTTCACAATCAGATATTGTAACTTAGACTCCAGTTAACATTCCCCACTTGAATAGCTGTCTTGGGTCTAGATATCGGGTTCCAGATATCTAGGCCGCTTTTGAAGCGAGGGATGTTGAAATCTAAGCTGTGTTCACAATCTGGATAGGCGAGAGGAATTCTGTTAGGATGTTCCTAAGTGCAATGAAAATGAGGTCTTGAATAGAACTCCCATTCCCACGACCATCCATTGTGATTCTGCTGATTGTTTTTTGTAAAATTGAGATATTTTTAGAATACGTCCAGCTATTCTTTGGTTCTAGATTGGATGATGTTTTGTAGGATCTTCTCGCGAATTTCTTGAGGAAAACCATTAAGAATCTGTTGTCCGAATTTCAAAAGAAAGACAGCGAGCCTGAAACTATTCTAAGGACCTATTGGCACCAAGTGAAATAAAAAGGACCTCACTATGGTGATAATTTTTCACATTGACCAGTGGGGCCAATGGTAATTTTACATTAGAATTCAGTGGGGATCCTAGGCCTTCAGTCCTTTGCTTTTGTAATTTTACACTAGAATCCATAAGGGATCCTAAGCCTTCAGTTACCTTTTTTTGTAATTCAAGGTGATGATTTTGGTTAGAAGTGTATGGTTCTGATGAACTAATTCTGGATGTATAATTTTTGTATATAATTTGGTTTTGTAAAAACTCAATGAATGATTGAACTACAATGATATGATCCTCATGATATTTAATTCTGCTAAGAAGGTCAGCCAAATATTCATTAGTTTCTTCGAACTCAATACAAGGTGCATTGAGAGCTGTTACTCCTAATTTTTTGTTTTGTATTAAAGTCCAAAGATTATCTAATAAACATTGGTGCCTTTCTGTGGGAACATATGCAGTTCTGGCTATATTAATTCTGAACTTCTGAGCAGCAGTTTTTAAAAGGACTATGGGTCCAAAGTGGACTAAATCACTATTGTTTGATGATTCTGCCATCCGCAAAAACTTACAAGGATTAGTTTGTAATAAGCAGTAATCAAAATTTTGATTTTTGAAAACAAGCTTGTTTTGTAAAGAAATATGTTTTTGTAAATTCTGTCTTGTTTTCGAATCCAAAACATTTATTTGATTATAAAAAATAGAATAAGCTTTTATGATATTCAAATTCTTTGTTTTGGGGTTTTCAACAAAAGGAAAAGCAAGTTCTAGATTTTTGGTTTTAAAAGAAATACTATCATAGTTTACTCTATAGGGAGTAATCAAATTGATGAATGGCGTCTCTAAAATAATACTATGACTAATATCTCTTATTAAAACGAATGAATTTTTCAAAAGAAGATTTGAATTAGCTATTGAAGCTTCTGTTTTGTAATTGATTCTGATGTTAGAATTATTTGCAGCTGAAAGTTTTTCTTTTGTTTCTTCATGAAAACATTTTGGAATGATACCTTATTTAATACAGTTTAAATCTACTCCTGTATCAAATAAGGCAATTATATCAATTTTGAAATCCTTTGAAAAAATAATGATAATTTTTATCAAATATTTTCTGGAAGTAATCTCATTTAGAATGAAAAGAAAATCTTTTAGAGATTTTTTAAATCTTTCAAGATTTTGAATTTCCAAATTATCTTCTTCACCTTCTTCAGATTCTTCTTTTGTTTGTTTTGAAAGCAGAATTTGAATTTTTTCTGAGTCCTAGGCCTGTTTTTCTCTAAACTGATTAAGCTCAACCTTAATTGTTTTTATTTCTTCCTGGAGGCTTTAAACTGAAACTAAAAATTGTTTTGAAGTCTTCTTTCTCCCCAATGTGGCCAAAAGGTCATATATGTTTTTTGTAACAAAGGGCAGAGTAGAAGGGATTTGTACTGGTTGTTCTTCGAAAGATTTTAAGAGTTTTCCTAAAAATTCTTTTTGTAATTGAGTATCTTCAACTTGTGTAAGGGTTTCTAAGAGTAACTTCTGATCTTTTGAAAGAACATTGATTTTCAATTTGGTTTTTGTAAGTAGTTCAATTTTTGTATCAAAATCCGAATTGGATAATAAACTTGTAATTAATTCATCAATTGGCAATCCTTCTTCATTTTCCGTGGATCCAGAACAATTGGACTCATCTTCGGTTTCATCTAAAAGAGCAGTTATCTTATTAATAACTTCTTCTTCTAGTTATAACTCATGAATTTTTCTATTTAACTAACAATAATTTGAAGTGTGGTCTTTTTTACCGCATTTGTAGCAAGTTAAATCTTTGAGCTTTGTTTTGGATTGGGGACTAGTTTTACTAGTCTTTTTTGAAGGTTTTTTTTGTAATAGGGATCTTTTTTGGTTTTGAAGAGGTTTTGTATTTTTGAAATGAATTTTTGTAAGATTTTCTGCTATAACTTCCTCCACAATCTGGAGTATTATTCTTTGTTCCTATTTCAAATTGTTTGCAGAAAGATCCTAACTCTTGACGAGTTTTTCTCATTTTCCATTTCAAATGTTTTTGTAATTTCAAATTCTGACAAATTTTTAATCCTTCCTTTTGAGTGAGACTAACTAGTTCACCATAGGTTAATTGATTATACGGGATTTTATTTCCAAATGCTTCCTTGATTTTATTCCTAACCTTTTCTCCTAAAAGGGTTGGAAGTCCTGCAAGGAATTTTTCTTTCCAAAAAGGTTTATTAAAGTCTTTTCTAAGCATTACCCTAGTAAGGAAAGTGTTTTTGTAGTACTGAAAATCACTTAGTTTTTTACATCTAAGGTTTGAAAGAGAGTTCAACATTTTTATACTTAAGATGAGATGGGTCAATCAAGGTGGCTATTGCATTTGGGATTGGTTGGCCTAACTTATTAAGAATAGGCACACCATCTTCTTGAGTTTGTATAGATTCTAGAATCTCAAATTTTTGTAGGTTTGTGAGATAATAATCCCACCATCCTTTGAGCTGTCCTGAGAATCCTGCAATGAGGAGTTCAGCAATAGCTCTATTTGGGGTTCCAGTTTGGGTTTTGTAAGCATTTGCTGCCATGGTCATTTGTTGGAGCAAATTCAAGATGTTATATTCAGACATACCATCTATGTTCTATTCATAGACAGTAGAGGCATTGAATTTAGACTGGGTTAGAATTTCAGGTCTATTTTCTATGCCTAAGTTTGGAGCTGCTATTGGAAAGGGCGTTGCTACCCGCGGCTAATAAAGCCTGTTTATTTGTAAAGGTTTTATAGACTGAAATCCTTCAGCTTGTACAGACTGGTTCTCTTCCCTTTGAGAGTCTGAATCTTCCTCTATTATATTGACACTTTTTTGAGAAGTTTGAGGTGTTTTAGGTGCTACTGGAGTAGAAGTGGGAGCTTCTAGTCTAGGTTTCATGTCTCTCAAAGCTTGGATAAATTCAGATTGGTTATTGTTTTGTAAATCCTTCTGATAATTTTTGGGGATTTGGAATGGTTTGAAGACTTGGTTTTTTAGTTTTGTATCTGGCTTAGTTTCAACCTGGGAAACTGTAGCCTGTTGGGTTTATTCCATTTTTTGTAACTGCTTACCTATGGTATGTAGATGGGCATTTGTAAAATTATTCTGTAGAACAATATTTTTTATGTTCACAGAATCATCTTCATTTACAATTTTGTAAGGGGCTTCATCTATAGGTTGGTCTAAATGAGAAAATTTTATCTTCTTAAGAGGAGGATGTTCAGACTGTATTTTTCTATTATCTGAAATTTCCCATTCAGGAAATTTGTTTCTTGTAGTGACAGGGTTTATAGACTTTGCGATATCTACCTCCTTAACTGGGCTTTAACTGGTCTTGCAACTCTTGTTGATTAGATTTTGAAATCTGAAAAGGTTCAGAAATTGACGTTGTTGATTTTGTAAATTTTTTGGACTTTTTGGATTTTTTGGAAAACGAATATGAAATGTTATGTTTTTCGACATATATTTCAAACTAGTAAAAAAAAAATAATATGAACTTTTATGTTGATATATAAAGTCATAATATTCCTTTTAAATTTCTTTCCTTTGATCATAAAATTTTTTGAAAAACTATATTTGCTTCTTATGATTTTTAGGAGAATAAAAATCATCATGCAAATATTGTTTATCTACTTCAAATTCTTTTTCAAGCACATTAAGTTCATAGTTTACATTTTCTGTAATGATAAAAAAAGTAGAAAAAGTGGGTTCTGATTCTGTTTCGGTCTCAACCTGAACAGACTCATTTTGTAAACTTGTATAAACTGGATGAGAAACATTTGTAGAGTAATTTACTTTTTGTAAGGTAGAATTAGGTATTTCTGAGATAGAAAACCTAGAAGAGCTAGGTAAATCTGAGGTGGAGTACCTAGGCTGGATATTTTGTATTTCAATTGGTTTTTCTTTACGTTTTTATAAAGATTTTTGAGACAGAAGGGAAATAGTCTCAAAAGGTTTTGAAATCCAAAGATCTCTTTTTTCAGTTTTGATTGTGAAATCGGTTTTGAAGAAATTAAGTTTTGTAGTCTGATAGATCTAATCTTTTTATACTTTTAGAATTTCCTAATTATCTATACATTTTTCAAAATCTTCGATTATAATTTCTTCACTATTAACTATCTTTCTCGACTCAGAGGATGAGGTAGAAGAGTTTGAAGAAGAAACAGTCCCACAGAAAATAGGATTTATACTTAAAAAATTTCTAAGGTTGATTTTCTGAGTTAAGTGGGTAACGCCAAAGGAATCACTGCCCTAACACTCGCCTTTCACACGGCTTCAAAAAACGGGACTTACAATCCAGGCCTGTTGACATCCTAAAGAAATCCCTCCGTGGGACTCACCATAAGATCATAGATCCTGGTCGTCGTTTGGTAAACTCTCCAAAACCTCTGTACAAAACTTACAAAATCTATAAAGTTTTGAAGTAAGTTCTTCAAATCTCTTTACAAAATTACAAATTTTGCGTTCATGTGGCTGGTTCAACCGCTTAATCTGCATATATATGTATATATATTCATAACGGACTGGCTCTGCCACTAATTGAGTATATATAAATATATATTTCATTATATATATATTTCATTCTCATATTTAAATTTAATTTCTTAAGATATCCCATCTTTCTTGTATATTTTGTTTATTTCTTTAATTGTTTATTTATTTTTCAAGATTTAGAGAGTAGTTTCTTTGCTATTAGCTTATTCCCCTGTCAATCCCAGTCGTCGTTTGGTATTAGAGCCTTTGGGGGGGGGGGGGGGGGGGGGAGAGAAGGAGTGTTACTTAAGGTAGTATTCATATTTAAAATCTTTTGAGGGTTGATCTATGATCTTATGGTGAGTCCCACAGAGGGATTTCTTTAGGGTGTCAACAGGCCTGGTTTGTAAGTCCTGTTTTTTGAAGCCGTATGAACGGCGAGTGTTAAGGCAGTGATTCCTTTGGCGTTACCCACTTAACTCAAAAAATCAACCTTAGAAATTTTTTAAGTATGAATCCCATTTTCTGTAGGACTGTTTCTTATTGAAACTCTTCTACCTTGTCCTCCGAGTCAAGAAAGATAGTTAATAGTGAAGAAATTATAATTGAAGATTTTGAAAAATGTGTAGATAATTGGAAAATTTCAAAAGTACAAAAAAATCAGATCTATAAGACTACAAAACTCAATTTCTTCAATACCGATTTCACAATCAAAACTAAAGAAAGAGATCTTCAGATTTCAAAACCTTTTGAGACTGTTCCACTTCTGTCTCAAAAATCTTTACAAAAACACCGTGATAAACAATACAAATACATCCACATAGGTTTAGTCCAAATTAGAATTAAACCTCTTACAAAAGAAGGGTTGAATACCTCAATCCTGGCAGTTCTTAGAGATACTAGAATCATAAACTTCCAGGACTCATTGCTTAGTTCAGTAGAGTTTATATATATATATATATATTAAAGCTCATCCTACTAGAGGGAATGTGTTAATTAAACTATTTAAATCATAGATATATTTTACAGGAATCAGTCTGTTTCCAGCTCTTCTACCTCTAGAATAGGGTAGAAGATAATAAATAGTGAAAAATTAATCATTGAAGATTTTGAAAAGTCAATAGATAATTGGAAACTTCTTAAAGTCCAGAAAGATCAGATCTATAAGCAAAGCAAGTTTAACTTTCTTAGCAAAATTGATTATAACATCAAAACTGAAGAAAGAGATATCCATATTACAAAGCTCTTTGAGTTCATAAAGCTTTTAACTTCTTCTTCCTTGAACAAACACAAAGCCAATGGATACAACTACATCCACATAGGATTAGTCTAGGTAGAAATAAAGCCCCTGACCAAAGAAGGTCTTAACACTTCTATCTTGGCTGTCCTTCGAGATGCACTATTCTATGACTTTCAATATTCTTTGCTTAGCTCCATTGAGTCTAGTCTTTGTACTAGTCCTATCTCTTTTGAATGTTATCCAAATTTAACTATATTTGAATGATAAAAATTTGCTTGATAGTCTTGTTTTACAGATAAAAACTCATAACTATAAAATGCTTCCTGGATCCATTCCAGTTGCTTTAATTTTTAAAGTACATTATAAAGTCATGATAACTGCTTTTGCTTCTAAGGCTCTCATTTATAGTAAGAAAGGAGAAACTCTCCTCCTACAAACTAACCTCACCAAAGCCAATATTGTTGTCCCTAGATCCATCAAATGGAGTGAAGTTTCCCTTCCAGATGATTGGATCTTAGAAGGAGCCTTGAAACCTAAACCTTTATCTCCTAAAAGTCCAAATACACAGCTTAGAGAAATCGCCCAATTCCCTGATGGAAAAGTAAAATTATCTTTCATTAGAAAATCTATCAGCTCAAAACCATCTCATGATATTGCCTCTTCATCTGAAACCATGGATTTAGGAAGAGTTTCAAACTTACCTTCCATAATAAACCTGCCTATTATAAAGACTCTGTCTGTTGTTAACTTTCCAACTACTCCAGAGCATTTTACCCAAATTCCTGATCTACCTAGACATTCAACTTCTGATATTCCGAGACCAACTATCATGCAAATTGCTAATTTTTCCACTACTATACCTAGACCTGTCTATTCTACTCCTGAAGAACAACCATGACCCACATCTCCAACTTTCTCTTCTGTGACTAAGAATGTAGATGCTGAATTAAATGTTCTTCAAAAAGAATTTCAAGTTGATAAAACATATCTTCAAAAAGATTTTTATGCTCCTCATAATCATGAGAAAAAACTCTGGTTTTTTAAGCACTTCTTGAATCAAAGGCATGAAATCCAAGAAAAATTTTATGCATTCATTCATAAGCATCAAGTACATATTTTCTTTTTTGACTGGTTTGAAATCTATGTTTTTGAAAATAATCTGGAATATCCTTTTGCCCAAAAGTCCTTAAATCCACTTTCTAAAACGTCTTCTTGGCAAACTTCAAAGAATGAATGGATACAATCTGTTCATCCATCACTTCATGAACTCCAACTCAAACACCTCAAGACTACCCTTATAGCCTCACCATTCAAACTTAAAAGCGAAAAAGGTGCTGAAAAAGGATCTTGAGAACATTATTCAGCAGAACAACTGGACCAACAATCATCTCCATAGGCAACCAGTTGATTGAAATCCAAAAGCAGATTTAGCATCCCACTGTGGTTACTAAACTTGGAGACTCAAAATTAAAAGCTCCAGCTTTCAAACCCTTTGAAGTCTCAAAGCCTTCTCTGTCTCAATTCCAGCAGAAAAACAGAGAAGAGTTCCTTCAAGTTGTCTAAGAACGACTGAATCAGCTTAGTCCCTCAACTTCAACAAAGTCTAATGTGGTGATACTGGACACTCCTGAAGCCTTTGTCAATGTTATAGAACAATTTTCTGATGAAGAAGATGCCTTCTAAGATGATTCTTCTCCAGAAATTAACAAAGTTCATTGGTAGAATTCTCAACAACTCTATTATCCAAGAGCTACTGCTTTGGATATTAACATTGAAAACAAGCCTAGCACTTTCTCACAAAGCCGTTATAATGCTTCCTCCGTCTATGAATGGAACATAGATGGAATGTCTGAGTAGAACATCCTCAATATCTTCCAGCAAATGACTATGGTAGCCAATGCCTACCGAACGTAGACAGGCACCTCTGACTAGAAGCTTAAAGGATGGTGGGACTACTATCTCACTCCTCAACAGAAGCTTGAAATCTTAAAGTCAGTTGAACTTGATGAAGATCAAGAAACGATCCTTGACGATCAAGGAAAACCTATTCAAAATGCTATTGCCACACTTATCCTTTCACTTACCCTTCACTTTGTTGGAGATCCATCACATCTCAAGGATAAAAATGCCGAGCTTCTCTCCAACCTCAGATGCAAAAAGCTTAGCGAGACTTCAAATGGTATAAGGATACCTTCCTTACAAGAGTTATGCTTCGGGAAGATTCCAATCAACCGTTTTGGAAAGAAAAATTTCTGGCCGGCCTTCCTTTACTCCTTGGAGAAAAGGTCAGAAATAAAATTAAGAAGCATTTCAATGACCAAATTCCTTATGCTTAGTTAACTTATGTTGAACTTATTAGTTACACTCAAAAGGAAGGATTAAAGATTTGACAAGATCTTAAACTTCAAAAGCAGCTAAAATGGGAGATGCAAAAGACAAAGAAAGAACTTGGCTCTTTTTGTCCACAATTTGATATCTCTTATGAAAAGCCTTCTTCCTCAAACACCAAACCTTGCCAAGATTGCCAGACTAAAAAATACTAAAAGCACAAGAAGCATTACTCTAGAGACAAACCTTCTGAAAAGCCTTATAGAAGAAAAACCATAAAACACCAAAAATCTTACCCAAAGCCATAAGAACCCACTCCTAAAAAAGATGTTACCTATTACAGGTGTGGAAAAAAAAGGGCTCATTGCAAAATACTATAAGTTTAGCAAAAGACTGCATGAGCTCTAGATTGAAGAAGAAACTTTGGGAAAAATTGAAGCCCTTTTCTTGACTCCTCAGACTCTGACGATACAACCTTTGTCTCTTCTAAGATAATCAAGCCCTTCAACTTGATGAAGTTCTCTTTGATTCCTCTTTTGAGGAAACACCGGCAAAATAGCTGAATATGCTTACTGAAGACTAAAAGTTCTTTCTTGAGGTTCTCAACCACATTCAAGATACCCAAGTCCAAAAGGACTATTCTGAAACTCTAAGAGACTTTTGAGCCCTCGCCTTCTAACCCTTCTTCAAAAGCCAATAACATCTACGACCTCACGGCCATTCTTAACAAAGCCAAGACAAATAAAGTCAAAGCCCCTACTTCGATCATCCAAGAGCTCCAACCTGAGATTAAAACTATCAAAACTGAACTTAAACAACTCCAAGCTAAGCAAACAGAAGATTCAGCCGTTGTCCAACTTCTTCTTAAGAAATTTTCTGAAGAAGAAGAAGAACCCGAGCCTAAAACTGAAACACCTCAACTTTCCAATCTTCAAAATATTCCAGAAAATTTTCTCTCTGTTTTAAAGCAAGTAACTTCCTAAAAATATTTGATCAAAACCACTTTGAAAATTTCTAATGATTTTAGATATATTGCTCTCTTTGATACATGTGCTGATCTTAATTGTATCAAGGAAGGAATAATTCCAAAAAAATTTCAAGAAGCTACCAAAGAAAGGCTTAAAAGCTGCAAATAACTCTTACCTCAAAATTGATTCCAAAACTAGTGCATACGTTTCCAATAATGTTTTGCATATCAAAACTTTGTTTTTACTTGTGCATAACATACATCATACTGTTATACTTGGCACTCCATTCATTAATCTCATTACTCCATATTCTGTGAATTAGGATCATATTTCTACAAAACTCAAAAGTAAAAGAATTGTTTTTCCTTTTGTTAAAAAGCCTCAAACTCGCAATTTAAATATTATTAAAGTCTGTTTTTTTTATGAAAATCAATTGAACTGCTTGATTTTATCAAAAGAAAGAGATCTTCAAGATTTGAAAAAGGATGTTTCTTTTCATAACACCATCTCCAAAGCCCTGCTCTCCAGAAAAAGATTTCTCTTCTCCAAAACCAACTTAAAATTACTGTTTGTTCTGATCTTCCAAATGCTTTTTGGGAAAGAAAACAATATGTTGTTGACCTCTCGTATGAAAATGATTTTCATGAATCCCAAATTCTAACAAAAGCTGGCCCTATTCAAATGAATAAAGATCTTGAACTTCACTGTCGAAAAGAAATTGCTGATTTGCTTTCAAAAGATTTAATCTCTCCTTCAAAGTACCCTTCTAGTTGTGCTACTTTTTATGTTAATAAATCTTCTGAAATTGAAAGAGGTGTTTTCCAACTGGTTATTAATTACAAATCTCTTAATCAAGCTTTAAAATGGATTAGGTATCCTATTCCAAATAAAAAAGATCTTCTTCAAAAACTTTTTGCTGCAAATATCTTTTCAAAATTTGATATGAAATTTGGTTTTTGGCAAATTCAAATAGCTCCTAAAGATCATTACAAAACTACTTTCACTGTTCCTTTTGGCCAATTTTAATGGAAAGTTATGCCATTTGGTTTCAAAAATGCTCCATCTGAATTCCAAAGAATTATGAATGATATCTTTAATCCATATTCTGCTTTCTACATTGTTTATATTAATGATGTCCTAATTTTTTTCATCCTCTGTTGAAAAGCATTTCAAGCATCTTAACACTTTTTTGCTTGTTGCCAAAAGAAATGGTCTAGTTGTCTCTAAATCTAAGATGACTCTTTTCCATACTAAAATTGGTTTTTTAGGACACTATATTTCGTATGGCACCATCTCTCTTATAGAAAGGTCTCTTGTTTTTGTTGACAAACTTCCTAATAAAATTCTTGAGAAAACTCAGCTTAAGAGATTTCTAGGATGTCTAAACTATATTATAGATTTCTACTCAAATCTTAATAGGATCCTCCAACCCCTTCATGATAGACTCAAGACAAATCCAAAGCCTTGGGCGCAAACCCTTGTTGTTCAGAAAATCAAAGCCCAAATTAGAGAAATCCCTTGCTTACACTTAGCAGACCCCAATGCTTTCAAAATTGTTAAAACTGATGCTTCTAAAGTTGGATATGGAGGAAAATTAAAACAAAAGGAGAAAGATAAAGAAGTTATGGTTCAGTATGTTTTTGGACATTGGGATAGTACCCAGAAAAATTATTTTACTAATAAAAAAAAAGTTTTGTCTATAGTTATATATATTCAAAAGTTTCAAAGCGATTTACTCAATCAAAAGTTCCTTTTGAGAATAGATTATAAATTTGCAAAAAGAAATTTTGAAAAAAGATGTTCAAAATATCGCTTCAAAATAGATTTTTGCTAGATGGTAAGCTATTTTAAGTATTTTTTATTTTGATATTGAATATATTAATGGAGAAATGAATTTTGTCCCTAACTTGACTCTTGAATTTTTGCAAAACCCTCACCATGATTCCTAGAAAAGCTCTGGGAAATTCACCAAAGGAGAAAAAAGAATCAAAAGCAAAATCAGCATCCCCATCTAAACAAAAGCCTTCAAGCCAATCCCAAGCCCTTGCTTTAACTCAACTAAAAGCCACTCCTCAAAACCCTATCATTTCTTGGAATTCCTTATTCTAGAAAGAGATAGATCAACTACAAAAACCTACTGCTTTACAAACTTCAAAAGCTCCAGAAAAACTTCAAAAATCACAAGAAAGCTAGCTACAGGAATGGTTAGCAAATCTGATTAACCATCCTGAGCTCTGTCAGGTTCTAAGAGAGTCCCTTCCTAAAGGACCAAATAAAGATGTTATCTCTAATGTTTGCTTAAAAAATGCAAAGAAAGAGATTGTTTTACATAAACCAAAACCTCTTTCTCAAACTGTTTCCCAAACTTTTTTAACTCAACAAACTAATTTAACTCCAAAGCTTATTTCTCTAATGAATTTAACTTTAAAGCCTGAATAACCCATTGTTTCTCAAAACTTTTTACAAAATTCTGATCCCTCTTCGCACTGGTTTTCTAAAGAATCTTTTTAAAGCATTTTAACTGTTGAAGATGGTTTTTATGATTCTAACCCAAGTTTGTGTGCAACAAAGTTCTACAGCTCCTGGCATTACAAACCCTGGGAGCAATCTAAAGACCCAACCTATTACCAAAGTATTTTGATTGAAACTGGTTCAGTCAAAATAAAACACTTCCCAGAAAACTCTCCCTCCCCAAACTACTCAACTTGTACCATCATCACAGTTACCTACCCAGTGGATTGGGGACAGAATCTTTCACTTCCCAAAAAATTTCAAGCCAAATTCGAGAAAAGCCTTCCTACTAATCAAACTTTCACTTACTGGGATATCACCAAGCTTGGATTAATGTCTTTTTGATCCAAAACACCAATTTAACTCATACCTGGCTTTTCTTTTTGACACTGTCTCTACTTTTCACTTCTACAGATGGTTTGCTCAATGGTGGACATGGATGGGAGCTACACCTGAAATCCTACCTTCTGAAATTTACCAGGGATATACTACTTTTAAAGCTAGATATGTCCCTCCAACAGAAGAAGACTTATTTCATCCATTAACTCTTTTTACTTCAAAGTTCTTTGTTCCTTGGGTTCTCGCCTGGGAATATAACTTTAAGCCTGGACAACTTATTCAAAGCCCTATTCTGATCCGAAGATTTAAAGTTAAATGGTGGTCTAAGTTCTAGAAAACTGAAAAAGCGTCCTTCGCAGCTGTAGAAGAATGGCTTCGAAAGCAGTCTAAACTTCAACTTTCCTAGCTCAAAGGTCTCATGCAAAATAGATTCCTCTGTAAACTCCAGCAAAGACAATACTTTATCAGAAGCAGTCAGTCTTGGAAATGACAATGAAGATGACTGTTTCAACATTTTCTCCTCTTTAAAGCACTCCTGAAATCATCACACGGTCCTAGGAGTTTTCAGTTTATTCATTTTCACTTCAACAAAGCAATAAAAGAAGACATCTTCAATAGACTTTAACTTTTCACTTCACATGGCAACAGGAAACTTCACTTTCGGCCAGCCCTACCAACTTTTCACATGTGTAATAATAACTTCCAATCATTCTAAAGTATTCTCCTTCATCTATAAAAGGGAAGGTTCTGCTCAAGACTAGGACAAAATTTTTCCATAAGAGTTTTTCCTTTACCAAGTTCTAGTTCTCTCCCTTCTCTCTTATCTGACATCCTTTTCCTTGTATTCTTACCCTTTTAACTTTAAATTCTATCTCCATATGTAAGTAACTTTGAAGTTCCAATCGAAGTCTATTTTCAAAAAATTTTGTTCTTACTATTAATTGTTTACCTATCAGTGGCATAGTTCTACCACCCATATTTTATATTTAATTATTTTACTTTGACTATTTAATTATTTATATATCAAGTGGCTGGTTTTACCGCCCATATTTTATATTTTAATTGGTTTATATTATGTGCTTTGATTTATCTGTTTTAATTGGTTTATCTATCAAGTGGCTGATTCTACTGCCCATATTTTATGTTTTAATTGGTTTACATTCTGTGCTTTGATTTATCTATTTTGCTACATATTATCTGTGCTTTAATCATTATTTTGTTTCATTATCATATTGTCTGTTGATCTTTCTTCTTCTTCTTCTTCTTTATATTAAATTTATATTTATATTTTAATCAATAATGTATTTGTAACATATATAATATAATCTATAATTTAAAAATAAAAATTCTTATTAAATATATAATTAATATATTAAATATGTTTTAAAATTTTTTCTATTAAATAATATGGCAATATAAAATTTTAAGATATCAATATAATAAAACGAAAATTTTATAATAATAATACACTAAACTAACAAAAAAAATCATTTCAAAAATTATTGTATTTTTTAATTTTACAAATAATTTTCTTTCACATATTAGATATAAAATTTTATTATGCAATTTAAGATTATTTTAAATTATGAAAAATTTTATTGTATTACATTTAAGTTTGTAATTAAGTTAATATTATATGTTAATGATATAACATATAACTTTCATAAAAATATAATAGAATAAAAAATAATTTTAAATTAATAAATATGTTTATTTATATCATTAATTAAAATAAAATTAAAATTAATATTTTAATTTGAATAATTGAATATAGTATTTATAATATTATGATAATATTATATAATATATAAAAAATTAATAGAAAATTATATAAAAAATTAAGTCACAAATTTTATAACGATCATATATATATATATATAATTCAAAAAATCATGAGAGTTCAAATTCTATTTACAACAACATAAATATAAAGCTAAGTATAGAAAAATATTGAACTCTAATTTATTATGTGTCATTCTTTTTTTAACAAATGATTACTTAATAAATTAGCATTTTATTAAAATTCTTTATTTGCTCAAAGTGATTTGTGATTGAAAATTATGTTAGAAAATTATCGATAGTAAAATATTTATATATAAAATTATAATTCTATAATTATAATTATAGTTGTAATCCTAATATAATTATAATTTAAATTTCAAAAGTTTAGAATTTTACGTTGATATATATATAAAAATTATGTTAGGATTACAACTATAGTTATAGTTATAGAATTATAATTTTATATATGAATATATAAATGATAGGGCCACTTAACTCAGAACATCAACCTAAGAAGCTTTTTTAAATATGAATCCTATTTTCTGTAGGACTGTTTCTTCCTCAAAATACATTAATTTAAATATGATCTATTTCCCCTGCATTAATTTACAACATACATTACAAAGCTATGATTTCTGCTTTTGCTACAAAACATAAGTTTCAAAGCAAAAAAGGAGAAATATTGCTTTTATAAACTGATCTTTCAAAAGCAAATACCGTAATTCATAGACTATTCAATGGAAAGACATAACTTTGCCAGAAGAATGAGTCTTAGAAGACGCAGTTCAACCATAATATTCTAAAATTGTTAAACCAAATGTTCAATTAAGACAAATAACCTAGTATGAAGATGGAAGAGTTAGCCTTGGCTTTAATAGAAGCTTTAGAGTCTCAGATAATTCTTCAACATATAGTACGATAAACATAGGAAGAGTTTCTCACATACTCCATGTCAGAAATTTGCCTATTCAAAACCAATTGAAGAAAAAGTAAACTTCATTCCAAACATCCAGTCTAGGTATCTACTTCAGACTTACCTAGTTCTTCTAGGTTTTCTACTTCAGAAATACCTAGCTCCACTTTACAAAATGTAAATTACTCTACAAATGTTCCCCATCTAGTTTATACAAATCTACAAAATAAATTTGTTTAGGTTGAAGTTCAACCAGGATCAAAACCAACTTCACCTACTTTTTCGGCCATTACAGAAAATGTTGCAAATGAACTAAATGTACTTAAAAAATAATTTGAAATTGATAGAAAATTTTTGCATTATGATTTCTATGCTTTCCACAACCATAAAAAGAAACTATAGTTTTTCAAAAATTTCATGGAACAAAGAAAAGAAATACAAGAAAAATTTTATGAATTTGTGCATCAGCATAAAATTCATATTTTATTTTTTGATTGGTTTAAAATGTATAATTCTGAAAACAAAATTTCATATCTGTTTTTCAAAACTTTTAAAAAGTCTAAAAAGTCTGTAAACTTTGTTACTATTAGGAATAAAACTCCTGAATGGGAAATTTCGGATGGGAAGAAAATACAATCTAAACATTCTCCTCTTATGAAGATAAAAATTCTTTATTTAGACCAATCTGTAGAAGCAGCCCCTTATAAAAATATGAGTGAAGAAAATTTTGTGAATATAAAAAATATTATTCAATAGAATAATTTTATAAACGCTCATTTGTATACCATAGGTAAGCAATTACAAAAAATTGAACAAGCCCAAAAGGTTATAGTTTCCCACATTGAAACTAAGCCAGATACAAAATTAACAATCTAGTCTTCAAACCTTTTCAAGTCTCCAAAAATAATCAAAAGGATTTACAAAATAATAATCAATATAAATTTATAAAAGTTTAAAAGACTTGCAATCTAGGCTAGAAGCTTCGACTTTTACTCCTGTAACACCTGAAACACTTCAACCTTCTCAAAGAAGTGTCAATATATTAGAGGAAGACTCAAATGTTCAAAAGCCAAGAAAATTAGTCTGTACAAAATGAGGAAATCCATCTCCAAAAAATTTACAAAACAAGAGGCTTTGTTAGCCACAAGTAGCATTGCCCCTTCCAATAACAGCTCCAGACTTGGGTATAGAAAACAGACCTGAAATCTTAGACTCAGTCTAAATTCAATACCTCTACTGTCTATGAATGGAACATAAATGGTATGTCTTAATAGAACATCTTGAATTTGCTCTAGTAAATGACCATGGCAGCAAATGCTTACAAAACCCAAATTGGAACCCAAGATAGAGCTATTGCTGAACTCCTCATTGTAGGATTCTCAGGACAGCTCAAAAGATGGTGGGATTATCATCTCACGAACCTACAACAATATGAGATTCTAGATTCTATACAAACTCAAGAAGATGGTACGCCTATTCTCGATGAGTCAGGCCAACTAATCCCAGATGTAGTAGCCACCTTGATTGTAACAATTTTCTTACATTTCGTAGGTGATCCGTCTCATCTTAAGGATAAAAATGCCAAACTCCTTTTAAACTTTAGATGTAAAAAACTGAGTAATTTTCAATATTATAAAAACACTTTTCTTACTAGGATAATGCTTAGAGAATATTCTAATAAATCCTTTTGAAAAGAAAAATTCCTTGCAGGACTTCCAACCCTTTTAGGAGAAAGAGTTGGGAATAAGATCAAAGAAACATTTAGAAACCAAATCTCGCATAATCAATTATCCTGTGGTGAACTAGTTAGTCTCACCCAAAAAGAACGTTTAAAGATTTGTTAGGATTTGAAGTTACAAAAACATTTAAAATGGGAAATGAAGAAAACTCGCCAAGAGTTAGGATCTTTCTGCAAACAATTTGAAATAGGAACAAAAAATTCTACTCCAAATTATGGAGAAAGTTGTAGCAGAACATCTTACAAAAAATCGACCCAAAAATACAAAACCATTTCAAAACCTGAAAAAGATCCTTATTACAAAAGCCATTCAAAAAAGACTAGTAAATCTAGTTCTAAATCCAAAACAAATATCAGAAGTCTTACTTACTATAAGTGTGAAAAAAAAGGTCATACTTCAAATTATTACAAGTTAAATAAAAAACTTTATGAACTACAAATGCAGGAAGAAGTTATTAATAAGATAATTGCTCCTCTAGTTGAAACTAAAAGTGACTCTAGCTCTTCTAAACCCACAAACAGTGAAGAAGCCTTACAAATTGATGAATTAATTACAAGTTTGTCACCCAGTTCAAATTCTGATACAGAAACTGAACTACCTATAAAAGAAACTAAATTAAAAATAAATGTTCTTTCAAAAAAGATCAAAACCTGCTCCTAGAAATTTTTACACAAGTTCAGGATCCTCAAATGCAAAAAGAATTTTTAGATAAACTTTTAAAAACTTTTGAAGAAAAATCAGTACAAAACCCTTCTATTCTGCCTTTTATTGGTAAAAACACTTACGACCTTACAGCCATATTAGATAAAAAGAAGACTCCAAAACAATTCATAATTTCAGTCTAAAACCTCCAAGATGAAATAAAAACAATAAATGTTGAGTTAAAAAAGCTCAAAGAAAAACAAACTGAAGATTCCAAAACTCTTTGATTTCTGCTTTCAAAACAAATCAAAGAAGAATCTGAAGAAGATGAAGAAAATAGTTTGGAAATTCAAAATCTTGAAAGATTTAAAAAAGCTTCAAAAGATTTTCTTTTCATTCTTAATGAGATCACTTTTAGAAAATATTTGATAAAAATTACAATAGTTTTTTTCAAAAGATTTCAAAATTGATACAATTACCTTGTTTGATACAGGTGCAGATTTAAACTGTATTAAAGAAAGTATTGTTCCAAAACATTTATATGAAGAAACAAAAGAAAAACTATCAGCTGCAAACAATTCCAAAATGAGAATCAAATACAAAACTGAAGTTTCAATAGCTAATTTAAATCTTCTTCTAAAAACTTCATTTGTTTTAGTAAGAGATATAAATCATAGTGTTATTTTAGGGACACCATTCATTAATTTGAGTACTCCTTATAAAGTAAACTATGATAGTATTTCCTTTAAAACAAGAAATTAAAATCTTATTTTCCCTTTCATTGAAAAACCAAAAACAAAGAATTTGAATATCATGAAAGCTTATTCTATTTATGATAATCAAATAAATGTTTTGATACAGACAACAAGATAGTATTTCCAAAAAGATATTTGTTTACAAAATAATTCTGACTTTAAAAATCAATTTCTTGGTTCTTACTTGTTTCAAACTAATCCCTGTGAGTTTTTGCAGATGGCAGAATCTTCAAACAATGGTGATTTTGTAACGCCCTGCTCCAACCACTAGAGGAATTGTCTGCTTTGGCTCACCGCATCCTGAGCTTCACGGTTTTGTCCCTTAGGTGGAATAGAGAACTTTCCAGGAGGTCACCCATCTTAGCATTTCTCTCAAGCAAGCACGCTCAACCCCGGAGTTCTTCCAACTCTCCAGGCCATTCCACCAAAAGGTGCCTCTAGTGATTAGTTTCTCCCATTTCAATGTATGATTCAATTTATTCCTATGCCCCGCATTCCACTACCCTAGGTAGCCTCACCATCCTAGAAGCCTGCCGGGAGTTTACTCTCTTATGTCACTCCCTGCCCTCATCGGACCGCTTTCCTGGGTAAGGTCATCATAGATTTGTTTCGCTTTGGACCCATAATTCTTTCAAAAACTCCTGCTCAGAAGTTCAGAATTAATGTAGCCAGAACTACATATACTCTATTAGAAAGGCACTAATGTTTATTAGATAATCTTTAGACTTTAATATTTAGACTTTAATACAAAATAAAATATTGGGAGTAACACCTCTTAATGTTCTTTGTATTGAGTTTGAAGAAACTAATAAATATGTGGCTGACCTTATTAGTAGAATTAAAAATCATGAGGATCATATTCTAGTAGCTCAATCATTCATTGAGTTTTTACAAAAACAAATTTTCAAAAATACTCATACATCTAGAATTAATCCATCAAATCCATACATCTGTTACCAAAATCATCATCTTGAATTACAAAAACAGGTAATTGAAGACCTAGGATCCCTACTGGATTCTAGTATAAAAATACAAAAGTAAAGGATTGAAGGCCTAGGATCCCCACTAGATTCTAGTGTAAAATTACCATTGGCCCCACTGGTCAATGTGAAAAACTACCACCATAGTGAGGTCCTTTTTACTTCACTTGGTGCAAATAGGTCCTTAGAACAATTTCAAGTCCAGTGTCTTGTGAAGAAATTTAGACAAGTTCTAAATGGTCTTCCTCAAGAGATTCGTGAGAAAATCCTACAAAACATTATCCAGTCCAGAACAAAAGAACAACTGAATCTATTCCAGAACTGTCTCAATTATACAAAAAAAAACAATCAGCAGAATCACAATGGATGGTCATGGAAATGGGAGTACTATTCAAGATCTCATTTTCATTGCACTCAAGAACATCCTAATGGAATTCCTCTTGCATATCCAAATTGTGAACACAGCTTAGATTTCAGCATCCCTCGCTTCACAATAGCTTGGCTATTTGGAATTTGATATCTTGATCCAAAACAGCTATTCGAGTGGGGAATGTTAGCTGGAGTCCGAGTTACAAAATCTGATTGTGAAGAAGCAAGGTTTTTAGGGAATAGAGTCCTCCAAGAAAAAAGAAGACTAGTATTTTCTCAAAAACCAGTTAATATACAAATTGTTCAATACCTCCAGAAGTGCTAGCAAATGGAGAACTACAACAGGCAATCCACTACTTTTATCTAGATACAAAAATTTCATCTCTCTATCATTCTCCAGATTGGCCATGTAAACATGAAGGTCATCTTACTCAACTTAATAAATGGTGGGCACGGACAATTGTCAACAACTGGCGAAGATATCACTATCCAGAATATATACTAATCCATATAGGTACATATTAATGGATATTTGTTCATTATGAACACTTGCCAGCTCCAGAGCCTTTTCCTATTAAAACACAACATGAAAAGTATATAATTCAATATGAAAAGGATGATGACTTTCCATTTGACTTGCCAGAAGATGAGATGAGTGAAGACAATGAAACATGACACAATATACAAAACATGATGGAAGGATAAAAAGGGTGGTCCCAGCTCCACCCCAATCTTAAAAAAAAAAAAAAAAAAGACTAGCAAAAGAAATTTATAACGGTAACAAATTATCCTTTCATTCTCCTTTTACTTTTCTTTAAATTTTTCACTCTACTTTTGTACTATTCTTTTTACTTTTCTCTTTGTTTTATTTTACTTTTCAAAACCCGATAGAATACTATTCACTTGTTACCTTTTACTGTTCACTTTCACTGTTCACATGTGAAGGGAGATAGGAATAACTGTTCACACGTGAAGAAAGCGAGCGGTAGATACTATTTAAAAATTCTAAAATTACAAAGCATGACATCCACTACTTCTATTTAAGGAGGCTCTTATTTCATCAAAGTGGCATCCTTTTCATCTTCCAAAATCCTTTCAAAAATCACTTAGAAAGCAGCATCCCATCCTTTCCAAAACAAGTTCTCCTCCGAAATCAGAAGCGACGAAGGAGCAAGAAGGTCATCCTCTATCAAGAAGATCATTCATCTTGCCCAACCACTGCCTCATTTCAAAACTTTTGTAATTTCTTTGTAGTAGTTACTAGGAAGCTCATGTGCTGAGCGGCCTTTGTAATACCTACCAGGAATTACAATCTCCAAAATCTCTTTGTACAAAACTTTCAAAAGTTTATAAAATTTCAAAGTAAGTTCTTTCAAATCCCTTTACAAAATTACAAATATTTATTTCTTTACATGATTATGGCTCGTTATACCACCTATTCTGCTTATATATATATATATATATATATATATATATTATTTGCATATATTTTAAATTCATTTCTGTTTATTGCTATTCTTTCTTTTACATTTGGTTTATTTCTTTGATTATTTATTTATTTTTCAAGATTTAGAGGATAGTTTCTTTGGTGTTAGCGATTCCCCCTCTCGGTCCGTGGGTGTCCTTGGCATCAAAACCAAGGGGGAAGGAGTGTTACTGAGGATAATATTCATATTTGAGAAATTTTGAGGGTTAATCTATGATCTTGAGGTGAATATCACAGGTTGGGTATTCGTTAGGTTGTCAACAGACCTAGGTAGTAAGTCCCATTTTAAGGCCATGTGGAAAGGCGAGTTAGGGCAGTGAATCCTTTGGTGTTAGCCACTTAACTCAGAACATCAACCTAAGAAGCTTTTTTGAATATGAATCCTATTTTTGGTAGGACTGTTTCTTCCTCAAACTCTTCTACCTCGTCCTCCGAGTCGAGAAAGATAGTTAATAGTGAAGAAATTATAATCGAAGATTTTGAAAAATTGATAGATAATTGGGAAATTTCAAAAGTACAAAAAGACCAAATCTATTAGACTTTGAAACTAAATTTTTTCAAAATCGATTTCACCAACAAAACCAAAGAGAGAGATCTACAAATTTCAAAACTTTTTGAGATCATTTCTCTTCTCTCAAAAATCTTTACAAAAATATAGAGATAAACAATACAAATACATTCACATAGGTTTAGTTCAAGTAGGAATTAAGCCTCTTATAAAAGAAAGATTAAGTACCTCAATTCTAGCAGTTCTTAGAGACACTAGGTTCATAAACTTTTAGGACTCATTGCTTAGTTCAATAGAGTCTAGTTTGTGTAGTGGACGGATCTCTTTTGATTGTTATCCAAACTTTACTGTTTTTTTAAACAATAGTAACATTACAAAATCACTTGTTTTACAAATCAAAACACAACTATAAAATGATAGATGGATCTAAACCCTTGCATTAATTTACAAAATACATTACAAAGCTATGATTTCTGCTTTTGCTACAAAACATAAGTTTTAAAGTAAAAAAGGAGAAACATTGCTTTTACAAACTGATCTTTCAAAAGCAAATACTGTAATTCCTAGATCTATTCAACGGAAAGACATAACTTTGCTAGAAGAATGAATCTTAAAAGGCACAGTCCAACTAGAATCTTCCAAAATTGTTGAACCAAATATTCAATTAAGGCAAATAACCCAGTACGAAGATGGAAGAATTAGCTTTAGCTTTAATAGAAACTTTAGGGTCTTAGATGATTCTTCAACATCTAGTATGATAGACATAGGAAGAGTTTCTCGCATACACTCTGTCATAAATTTGCTTATTACAAAACCAATTGAAGAAAAAATAAACTTCATTCCAAACATCTAGCCTAGGTATTCTACTTAAGATTTACCTAGTTCTTCTAGGTTTTCTACTTCAGAAATACCTAGCTCCACTTTACAAAATGTAAATTACTCTACAAATGTTCCCTATCCAGTTTATACAAATCTACAAAACGAATCTGTTCAGGTTGAAGTTCAACTAGGATCAGAACCAACTTCACCTAGTTTTTTGGCCATTATAAAAAATGTTGCAAATGAACTAAATGTGCTTGAAAAAGAATTTGAAATTGATAGAAAATTTTTGCATGATGATTTCTATGCTCCCCACAACCATAAGAAGAAACTATGTTTTTCAAAAATTTTATGGAACAAAGAAAAGAAATACAAGAAAAATTTTATGAATTTGTGCTTCAGCATAAAGTTCATTTTTTATTTTTTGATTGGTTTGAAATGTATGCTTTTGAAAACAATATTTCATATCCATTTTCCAAAATTTCCAAAATTTCCAAAAAGTCCAAAAGATCTAGAAATACAAAATCAACCATCCCAATTTCCAAACCTTCTCAGATTTCAAAATCTAATTAACAACAGTTACAAAAACACCAAACTGAGTTCATTGAGGCTATTAAAGCTCAGCTAAGAAAGTTAGAAGCCTCTACTTCCAAACATATAACACCTGTGGCACTTGATACTCCTCAAGATAGTAGTACATTAGAACATGACTCAGAGTAATAGGATCTAGAACAACAAAACTCTCAAGAAACTTCAAAATTAGAAAAAACAGAATCTCTTCCAAAAATAACCTCAGGATTACAAATAGAAAGTGAGTTCAGTCTTTCTGAACCCATTAGTGAACCTTTACAAAAAGGAGAATTAGTCATTCAAAATTTAAGTACTAATTCTTCTACAAACTCCAAATAGGAGTCCAAAGAAAATACACCTTTACAAATAGAAGAATTAGTTACTAGTTCATTTCCATCTAGTTCAGACTCTAAAATGGAATCTGAAGAAAATACAAAGAATATCATCAACATGCTTCAAAAAATCAAGAATTCATCTTAGATATTTTAAAGCATGTAGAAAACCCTGGAATTCAAAAATAATTTTTAGAAAAAATCCTTAAATCTTTTGAAGAAAAACCAGTATAAAACCTTTCTATTCTACCTTCTGTTGGTAAAAATAGATATGACCTTACGGCCATATTAGGTAGAAAGAAAACTCCAAAACAATCCACAATTTCAGTCCAAAGCCTCCAAGAAGAAATAAAAACCATTAAGGTTGAGCTTAAATAACTTAAAAAAAAAAAGGCACAGGACTCAAAAGCAATTCAGCTTTTGCTTTCAAAACTCCCTCAAGAAGAATCTGAAAGTGAGGAAGACAATCTAGAACTGTAAAACCTTGGAAATTTACAACACGTTTCAGAAGAGTTTCTTTTTGTCCTCAAACAGATTACTTCTAGAAAATATTTAATACAAATTACTATTATTTTTTCAGAAGATTTCCAAATTAACACAATTGTCATTTTTGATACAGGAGCTGATCTAAACTGTATTAAAGAAGGAATTATTCCAAAAAGATTTTATAAAAAAATCACTGAAAGACTTTCAGTGGCAAATAATTCAAAAATGACTATTAGCTATAAGATAGAAGCCTCTATAGCTAATAGTAATTTTCTTTTAAAAACTTCATTTGTCCTTGTCCAAAATATCCATCATAGTATAATCTTAGGGACTCCTTTCATTAGTTTGATTATTCCCTATAAGGTTAACTATATAATATCTCTTTCAAAAAAAAAAAAAACTCATGTTTTCCCTTTTATTGAAAAACCAAAAACAAGGAATCTCACTATCATAAAGGCTTGCTCCATTTATGATAATGAAATCAATATTTTGATAAAAGGAAAACAACAACACTTGCAGCATTTACAGCAAGATGTTTCTTTAAAAAGGATTGAAAACCAATTACAAAATGATTTGGTGAAAAAAAAATTTCTGATTTCAAAACCCAAATTCAAAAAGAATTTTTTTATGATTTAAACACTTAAGAACATTCTTCTTTATTACAAAACAAAATGGTCTAGCTGTTTCAAAATCAAAAGTTTCTCTCTTCCAAACCAGGGTAAGGTTTCTAAGTCATTACATTTCCAAGAAAACCATTACTCCAATAGAAAGAAGCTTAGAATTTGCAAATAAATTTCCTGATAAAATCTTAGACAAAACCCAGCTACAAATATTTCTAGGTAAGTTGAATTATGTCTTAGATTTTTGTCCAAATATCAACCGTCTAGCAAAACCCTTGCATGATAGGTTAAAGAAAAACCATACTCCATGGACAGACCATCATACTGAATTGGTCCTTCATATTAAATAGCAAGTCCAAACCACTCCTTGTTTGCATCTAGCAGACCCATTAGCTCCTAAGGTAGTCGAAACAGATGCCTCAGAGTTAGGCTATGGTGGAATTTTAAAACAAATCCAAAATGGAAAGGAACAAATAGTTAAATTTCATTCTGTACATTGGAATGATTATCAAAAGAAATACTCTACTATTAAAAAAGAGATTCTTGCAATTGTCATGTGCACACAAAAATTTCAAAGTGATTTATTAAATCAAAAAATTTTGCTTAGAATTGACTGCAAATCTGCCAAGGAAGTTTTGTAAAAAGATGTTCAAAATCTTGCATCAAAACAAATCTTTGCACGATGGCAAGTGATTTTAATCATTTTTCATTTTGAAATTGAATTTTATAAAGGAAGATACAAATTTTATTCCATGCTTTCTAATCAGAGAGTTTCTTCAAAATAGGCCATAATGCCCACAAAATCTAAAAACAAAGCTGAAACCCTAGTTCCTACAAAATAAAACCCTACAAAACCAATAATCTCTTCAGTAAAGCCTATTCAAACCTGGGCAGACATAGCTAAAGAAGAAGAAGAAGATCATACAAAACTCAGTGAGTCTCAAGCTCTAGAAACTGACAGTCAAATTCAAAAATGGATAGAATCGCTATCCAACTCTCCTAAAGTACTTCAGGCCTTACAAAATATAATTCAAGCCATCTAGGCCAAGAAAGGTAACTCTACAAAACTCATTTCCAAAACCTATGAGAAGGGAGAGCCTTCTTCTCAAAAAACCTTTCTCAAAATGTTTCTCAGGCTAATGAAATTTTACAAATTGATTTCCAAAACAATGTTTCCCAATTGAATTCTTCTTAAATAATTTTGTCACAAACAAAATTAAAAAAGAAGTCTTTAGATTGGATTTTAAAAATACATTTTCAAAATGTTTTGATTTTAGAGGATGAGTTTTCACATAATGATCCCTTTATAGCAATCTCAAAAGCCTTTCCGAAAGGATGGTATTACAAACTATGGGATCTCACCCAAACCCAAGCTTATTACCAGACAATTCTTGAGTACACTAGTTCAGCAAAATTCAAACACTTTTATCTAAAAGAAAACCATGTTAATCCTACCTACTTAACCTACCATATCCAAAAAGTCCTTAATCCCACTGATTGGGGACAAGAACTTACAAAACCAAAAATCTTCCCTTTAACATTCCAAAATAAGATAGACCATTACCAATATTTCAATTATTGGGATTATTAATAGGCATGGTACAATACCTTTTTTAATATAAAACCATAAGAATAATCATTCCTGGCTATTCTATTTCCAAAACTCATTTGATCCTTCTAAAGCCCCTTCTTAGTTTTCCCAATGGTGGAAGTATTTTTGTGCACTACCTGAAATTCTTACACCAGAAATTACAGAAAGCCTAAACCTTTTCAAAACCTATTACAAACCTTCACCCAAAGAGAAAATGTATATGCCTTTTCTCTTATTTTGTTCAAAATTTTTCTTGCCTTGGGTCCTGATCTGATTCTTTGAATATCAACTCCAAGATAATTTGAACTCCATCACCAGAAGGTTCAAAGTCAAGCGGTGGGACTCACTAAATATTACAAATCAAGGTATAAAAAATTAGCTTAAGGAGAAAAAACTTCTTCCGCCAACTCCAATCCAAAACCTTTCAAATCAATTACTTTTTGCCCAAAGATCACATGCTATGGCAAGATTAACAGGTGCCAAAAATGATGAAGAATATTTTGTAATAATGAAACAACTATTGCAAAATAGAACTAATACCTCTACAGCAGATTCGGATTCAGAACCCATAATTGATTTGGGAGAAGATAGCGAAGATGGCTGTGATATCTCTTCACAAATACAAAATCTTTTGTAAAAAAAAAGACCAGCAAAAGAAATTTATGGCGGTAATAAATTATCCTTTCATTCTCCTTTTACTTTTCTTTGTTTAAAATTTTCACTCTACTTTTGTACTATTATTTTTACTTTTCTCTTTGTTTTATTTTACTTTTCAAAACCCAACAGGATACTATTCACCTATTACCTTATACTGTTCACTTTTACCGTTCACATGTGAAGGGAGACAGGAATCATTGTTCACATGTGAAGAAAGCAAGTGGCAGATACTATTCAAAAATTTCAAAATTACAAAGCATGCCATCCGCTACTTTTATTTAAGGAGGCTCTTATTCCATCAAAGTGGCAACCTTTTCATCTTCCAAAATCCTTTCAAAAATCGCTTAGAAAGCGACATCCCATCCTTTCCAAAACAAGTTCTCCTCCAAGACTAGAAGCGACGAAGGAGCAAGAAGGTCATCCTCTATCAAGAAGATCATCCATCCTGCTTAACCTTTGCCTCATTTCAAAACCTTTGTAATTTCTTTGTAGTAGATATTAGGAAGCTCATATGCTGAGCAACCTTTGTAATACCTACCAAGAATTACAATCTCCTAAACCTCTTTGTATAAAACTTTCAAATGTTTATAAAATTTCAAAGTTCTTTCAAATCCATATACAAAATTACAAATATTTATTTCTTTACATGATTATGGCTGGTTATACCGCCTATTCTGCATATATATATATATCTAAATCTTGAAAAATAAATAAATAATCAAAGAAATAAACCAAAAGTAAAAGAAAGAATATAAATAAACAGAAATGAATTATATCATTTTCATATATTTAAATTGATTTCTGTTCTTTCTGTTACTTTTGGTTTATTTCTTTGATTATTTATTTATTTTTCAAGATTTATATATATATATATATATATATATATATATATATATATATATATATATATATATATATATATATCATTTTCATATATTTAAATTCATTTCTGTTTATTTCTGTTCTTTCTTTTACTTTTGGTTTATTTCTTTGATTATTTATTTATTTTTCAAGATTTAGAGGATAGTTTCTTTGGTGTTAGTGATTCCCCCTCTCAGTCCGTGGGTGTCCTTAGTATCAGAGCCAAGGGGGAAGGAGTGTTACTAAGGATAGTATTCATATTTGAGGAATTTTGAGGGTTGATCTATGATCTTGAGGTGAATATCACAAGCTGGGTATTCTTTAGGCTGTCAACAAACCTGGGTAGTAAGTCCCATTTTAAGGTCGTATGTAAAGGCGAGTTAGGGCAGTGAATCCTTTGGTGTTAGCCACTTAACTCAGAACATCAATCTAAGAAGCTTTTTTCAAATATGAATCCTATTTTTTGTAGGACTGTTTCTTCCTCAAACTCTTCTACCTCATCCTCTGAGTTGAGAAAGATAGTTAATAGTGAAGAAATTATAATCGAAGATTTTGAAAAATCGATAGATAATTGAGAAATTTCAAAAGTACAAAAAGACAAGATCTATCAAACTTCGAAACTAAATTTTTTCAAAATCGATTTCACCATCAAAACCAAAGAGAGAGATCTACAAATTTCAAAACCTTTTGAGACTATTTCTCTTCTCTCTCAAAAATCTTTACAAAAACATAGAGATAAAAAATACAAATACATTCACATAGGTTTAGTTCAAGTAGGAATTAAGCCTCTTACAAAAGAAGGATTAAATACCTCAATCCTAGCAGTTCTTAGAGACACTAGGTTCATAAACTTTCAGGACTCATTGCTTAGTTCAATAGAGTCTAGTTTGTAAAGTGGACCGATCTCTTTTGATTGCTATCCAAACTTTACTATTTCTTTAAACGACAATAATATTATAAAATAACTTATTTTACAAATCAAAACACATAACTACAAAATGATAGATGGATCTATTCCTCTTGCATTAATTTACAAAATACATTACAAAGCTATGATTTCTGCTTTTGCTATAAAACATAAGTTTCAAAGCAAAAAAGGAGAAATATTGCTTTTACAAGCTGATCTTTCAAAAGAAAATACTGTAATTCCTAGATCTATTCAATAGAAAGACATAACTTTGCTAGAAGAATATGTTTTAGAAGGAGCAGTCCAACCAGAATCTTCCAAAATTGTTAAACCAAATGTTCCATTAAGGTAAATAACTCAGTATGAAGATAAAAGAGTTAGCCTTAACTTTAATAGAAGCTTTGGAGTCTCAGATGATTCTTCAACATCTAGTACGATAGACATAGGGAGAGTTTCTCACATACCCTCTTTCATAAATTTGCCTATTACAAAACTAATTGACGAAAAATAAACTTCATTCCAAACATCCTACTTTAGACTTACCTAGTTCTTCTAGGTTTTCTACTTCAGAAATACCTAACTCCACTTTACAAAATGTAAATTACTTTACAAATGTTCCCCATCCAGTTTATACAAATCTACAAAATGAATCTCTTCAGGTTGAATTTCAATCTGGATCAGAACTAACTTCACATACTTTTTCAGCCATTACTAAAAATATTGCAAATGAACTAAATGTGTTGAAAAAGAATTTGAAGTTGATAGAAAATTTTTGCATGATGATTTTTATGCTCCCCACAACCATAAAAAGAAACTATGGTTTTTCAAAAATTTTATGGAACAAAGAAAAGAAATATAAGAAAAATTTTATGAATTTGTGCATCAACATAAAATTTATATTTTATTTTTTGATTGGTTTGAAATGTATACTTCTGAAAACAACATTTCATATCCGTTTTTCCAAAACTTCTGAAAAGTCCAAAAAGTCAGTAAACCGTATTACTATTAGTAATAAAACTCCTGAATGAGAAATTTTGGATGAGAGGAAAATAGAATCTGAACATCTTCCTCTTAGGAAGATAAAAATTCCCCATTTAGACCAATCTGCAGAAGCAGCCCCTTACAAAAATATGAATGAAGATAATTCTGTGAATATAAAAAATATTATTCAATAGAATAATTTTACAAACACTCATTTGCATACTATAGGTAAGCAATTACAAAAAAATTAAACAAGCCCAAAAGGCTATAGTTTCCCACGTTGAAACTAAGCCTGATACAAAATTAAAAAAATCAGTCTTTAAGCCTTTCCAAGTCTCCAAAAATAGTCAAAATGATTTACAAAATAATAATCAATTTGAATTTATAAAAGCTTTAAAAGACTTGCAATCTAGGCTACAACCTTCAATTTCTACTCCAGTAGCACCTGAAACACCTCAACCTTCTCAAAGAAGTGTCAATATAATAGAGGAATACTCATATGTTCAAAGCCAAGAAAAACAGTCTATACAAAATAAGAAAATCCAATCTCCAAAAAATTTACAAATCAATAAGCTTTATTGGCCACGGGTAGCATCGCTCCTTCTAATAATAGCTCCAGACTTAGGTATAGAAAATAGACCAGAAATCTCGACTCAGTCTAAATTCAATACCTTTATTGTCCATAAATGGAACATAGAAGGTATGTCTGAATACAACATCTTGAATTTGCTCGAGCAAATACTTACAAAACCCAAACTGGAACCCCAGATAGAACTATTGCTAAACTCCTCATTGCAGGATTCTCAGGACAGCTCAAAGGAAGGTGGGATTATCAGCTCACGAACCTACAACAATCTAAGATTCTAGATTCTATACAAACTCAAGAAGATGGTACGCCTATTCTTAATGAGTCAGGCCAACCAATCCCAGATGCAATAACCATCTTGATTGTAACAATTTTCTTACATTTCGTAGATGATCTGCCTCATCTTAAGGATAAAAATGTCGAACTCCTTTCAAACTTTAGATATAAAAAACTGAGTGATTTTTAGTATTACAAAAACATATTTCTTACTAGGGTAATGCTTAGAGAAGATTCTAATCAACCCTTTTGGAAAGAAAAAATTTCTTACAGGACTTCTAACCCTTTTAGGAGAAAGAGTTAAGAATAGAATCAAAGAAGCATTTGGAAACCAAATCCCGTATAATCAATTAACCTATGGTGAACTAGTTAGTCTCACCCAAAAACAAGGTTTAAAGATTTGTCAGTATTTGAAGTTACAAAAACATTTAAAATGGGAAATGAAGAAAACTTGCCAAGAGTTAGGTTCTTTCTGCAAACAATTTGAAATAGGAATAAAAAATCCTACTATAGATTGTGAAAGTTGAAGGAGAATGCTTTACAATCATTTGAATTTATTGTGCTCCATGTGAAGGTTCGAGCCATGCGTCGGAAGTTGGTAAAGTGCTTGAAACTGCATCCATGTGAAGCAAAAGTTGACAAAATCATAATACTGTAGACTCATGAAGCTTTAACTTTTGCAATGAAAGGCTTTAGAATTATTGATGCTTTAGTGCAGTAAAAATTTCAAAACAGTCATCTTCATTATCGTTACCAAAACTGACTGCTTCTGATGAAGTCCTGGTTTTGCTAAAAGTTGTAGAGGAATATGTTCTGCTTGACAAAAGTTGTTTCATTATTGTAAAGTATTCCTCTTCTATTTTAGATTGAGCAAGAAAAGTTGAGCTGGAGGTAATTTGCTTTTGATGATCCTTAGACTGCTTTAAGAGCCATTCTTCTACAACTGCTAAGGAGGCTTTTTGGTTCTTTTGGAATTTAGGCCACCACTTGACCTCGAATTTTCATATCAGTATGGGGCCTTGAAGAAGTTGTCCAGTTTTATATTGATAGTCCCATTCAAGAACCCAAGGGACAAAGAATTTTGAAGTAAAAAGAATCAGAGGATGGAACAGTTCTTCCTCTACTGAAGGAATGTATTTGGCTTTAAAAGTGGTATACTTCTAATAAATATCAGCAAGTAAACTTTCGGGTATGTCTCCCATCTATGTCCACCATTAGGCAAACCATCTAAGAAAATGAAATTTGGAAATGGTGTTAAGGAAGAAGAGTCAAGTGTGAGTTTGGTTGGGATTTTGAATTAGAAAAGCATTAATCCAAGTTTGGTGATAATCCTAAAAAGTGAAAGTTTGGATGGAGGGAAGGCTTTTTCCAAATTTGGCTTGAAATTTTCTAGGAAGTGAAAGGTCTTATCCCCAATCTATAGGGTGGATAACTTGGATGATGGTACAAGTTGAGTAGTTTGGAGTGGGGGAGTTTTTTGGAAAGTGTTTAATTTTGACTGAACCTGTTTCAATCAAAATGCTTTAGTAATATGCTGAATCTTTTGAGTAATCCCACGGTTTGCAATGCCAAGAAAAAAAAAACTTTGCTGCGTACAAACTGGGGAGAGAATCATAAAAACTATCTTCAATGGTTAAAATGCTTTGATATGTTTCCTTTAAAAAATATTATGAAGGGGAACTAGAACTTTGTAAAAAGTCTTATGAAACAATTGGTTCCTTGGATTTTAAAGTTAAATCTATTGAGGAAACAGGTTTTTGAGTTAAATCAATTTGAAAAATAGTTTATTGAGAAAGAGATTTTAGTTTATGTAAAACCATCTCTTTCTTAGAGTTCTTTAAACAATCATCAGTAACTGCTTCTTTATGAGGTCCTTCAAGAAAAAATTCCCTCAGGACTTGACAAAGTTTAGGATGGTTTATGAGATTTGCTAACCATTTCTGCATTTGGCTTTCTGGTGGTTTTGAAACTTGTGAAGTGAAGGGGCTTTGTAATTAATCTATTTCTTTTTGGAATAAAGCATTCCAGGAAATAATAGGGCTTTGAGGGGTGGCTTTTGGTTGGCTTAAAACAAGGCTTTGGGATTGGTTTGAAGATTTCTGCTTGGATGAAAAGGCTTTAGAAGAGGACTTCAGCTTTAATTCTTTTTTTTTTTTTGCTGGATCGCCTGGAGGCTTTCTAGGGATCATGATAAGGAGTTTGCAAAAATTCACAAGTTAAAAAGTCATGGACAAAATTCATATCTCCTCTAATTTATTCAATATCAAAATAAAAAATACTTAAAATAACTTACCATCTAACAAATATCTATTTTGAAGCAATGTTTTGAACATCCTCTTTCAAAATCTCTTTTGTAGATTTGCAATCTATTCTTAGAAGAAATTTTTATTAAACAAATTACGTTGAAACTTTTGGATACATATAACTATAGATAAAATATGTTTCTTTATGGTGGAATAGTTTTTCTGGGTATTATCCCAATGTCTAGAAACATACTGAACTAAAACTTCTTTATCATGTTTTTATTGCTTTAAAATTCTTCTGTATCCTAACTTAGAGGCATCAGTTTCTACTTTCTTAGAAGCACTAGGATTAGCTAGGTGCAAACAAGGAATTTGTTTGATTTTAGCTTTAATTTTTTGACCGACAAGAGTGTATTTTTGTGTCCAAGGCTTTAGATTTTTCTTTAACCTATTAGGGAGAGGTTGGAGTATTCTATTAAGGTTTGGATAAAAATTTAGAACATAGTTTAAACATCCTAAAATCTTTAAAATAGGGTTTTCTTAAGAATTTTGTCAGAAAACTTGTCAACAAAAGCAAGGGATCTTTCCATTGGTGAGATTATGCCATTTGAGATACAGTGTCCTAAGAATCTGATCTTGGTTTGAAAAATACTTATCTTAGGCTTAGAGACAACTAAACCATTCTTTTTTGCAACAAACACATGTTTTTCAAATGCTTGAAATGTTGTTCTATAAAGGATGAAAAAAATTAAAACATCATCAATGTAAACTATGTAAAATACAGATTATGGATTGAAGATGTCATTCATGATTCTTTGAAATTCAAATATTCCATTCAAACTGGTTATAAGAACAGTGAAAGCAATTTTATAACGATCATTGGGAGCTATTTGAATTTGCCAAAATCCAAATTTCATGTCAAATTTCAAGCAAAAAGCTTTTGAAGATGATCTTTCTTATTTAGAATAGGGTACATAATCCACTTTAAAGCTTGGTTAAGAGGTTTATAATTGATAACCAATCTAGGAACACCTCTTTCAATCTCGAAAGATTTATTGACATAAAAAGCAGTACAACTCTAGAAGGACCTGGAAGGGGAAACTAAACCTTTAGAAAGCAAATCATCAATTTCTTTTTGATAATGCAGTTCAAGATCTTTATTCATTTAGATAGGGTGAGCTTTGGTTAGAATTTGAGACTCATGAAAATCATTTTCATATGGGAGATCAACAAACATATTTTCTTTCCCAGAAAGTGTTTAGTAGATCAGAACAAATAGTACTTTCAATTTAGTTTTGAATAAAAGAAATTCTTTTTTATAATAAAAGGTTTTAAAGTTGGTGTTTTATTCTATAAAGAGAAACATCTTTCTTTAAATCTCAAAGTTCTCTTCCTTTTGATAAAATCAGACAGTTCAATTTGTTTTAATAAACAAAACAGGCTTTAAAGATGTTTAAGTTGTGGATTTAGGGTTTTTCAATAAAGGGAAAAACAATTCTTTTACCTTTAAGCTTTGAGGAAATATGATCATAATTCATGGCATATGAGGTGATGAGATTTATGAATGGATTGCCAAGTATAATAGTATGATGCATGTCATGCACAAATAAAAATAAAGTTTTGATATGCAAACCATTGTTTGCATATAAATATATATATAGACTCATGAGTATATGTCAATGTGTAAATCAATAAATAACATGCCAAATCATTTATTTAAAATGAAATTGAGCTAAAATGATTTGTGAGCCTATGTATGCATACCATAATCAATGTGTTATTAACATAACAATAATATGTGCGCATATCACTTTATGTGGAGATTTGAGAGGCCTACCTTTTCTGAGTGAGTAAATTTTACTAGTAGTCACTGAACTTTAAGGGTAATTATAGTAAAGTCACTCAACTTTGATTTTTTTTTTTCTTAAAGTCAATCCACTTCAATATGATATCATTAAAGTCACTGTTACCAAATATTGCAAGTTTCCAGGTTAACCTATTGACTTGTCATCTTTTACAAAAGAAAATTACCTAACTACATTTTATTAAATGAGAACACCACTTGCTCACTCTTTTCTTCTTCACTTTTTCATTGCCCAAACACCACATCAAGCTTTCCTCCTCCTCCTTCTTTAAGCCTTACTGTCATTCCTTACCTCATAGATATATATACGGGTATAATTTTTTGTGGCCATGGCAAGATCATTTCTCAAGAGACTCATTTCCGAAATCCCAATTTGGTTGTTGTTTATCACTTCTCCATTGTCATACCTCTTCCCCAAATGTATATAAAAACACTTGAACTTGTGTTTTCCTTGGTGATCGCAGATTGGTCATGAAATCAGGTCATCAGTAATTGTTATTCGATTCTCACTAGCTCAGTCACTATACTTTCGCTATCCACCCTTCTCACAATGGTAACATAGAAGATCATGCTTCTTTCCTCCTTTATGAAGCTGCATTCTATTGCTACCATTGGAAGATCCACATTAGGTATCATTACTGGCTTTCTTTAATGATCGAACCTCAGAAGCTTTGATCAAGTTTTGTTGCATCCTCTATGATTGATTATATCTCATTTTGGGCTAATTTTGAAGACTAGATTCATGCAGTTTTTAAGACAAACTTGGGGATAATAGAGGAGTTATTATTTCAAGGTTATTTTAGGATTGAGATTTGGAATGAACAAAGTGTAAATCTTGTTGCATGGAAATTGTAATGGTAGCATTGATGGATTATGAAGCTTAATTTTATTGATTTTATTTAGAGTTGAATGGATTTGAGTTCTATGAATTCAATAGCATTTTCTACTCTTTGGCTTTGCTCTAGTATAAGGTATTTTATTATGCTTTACTGAATTTGTTATATGAATGAACCTTGTTATCTCATGTTGTGGGTATGCAGTGACAAGGTTCCATTACATTTTCTGCCCATTTTATTTTGTTTCGTTATGTGGTAATTCTTGCTTTGTTGATTTTGTGTCATCAATGAATTTTGTTATCTCATTTGTCAGTTGTGTCATTTGGTGGCATTGCTATGGTATTCTCATTTTTTTTTCCTTTGAGTATTTTGACAATGGCATATTGTGATAGTCTTATTTTTCCCTGAAATTGCATTTTCTTGTTTCTTTTATCTTGTCTAAAAGAACATTATACTAGTGCTCTATATTCATTTGTTTGTTATTGAAAACTCATTGTCCAATACTTCAATATTCATAGAGGAGTGGCTTTGAGAGTATTTGTAAGTAGAGGGAGTGTCGAGAGTTTTAAGAGAGAAGGGGGAAAAAAAGAAAGAAAGAACAGAGATTTTAATGTAAAGGAAGTGTAATTAGGTTATTTCCTTTTATAAAAATGATGACAGCTCAGCAAGTTAACCTGAAAACTTGCAATATCCGATAATAGTAGCTTTAATAATACTCAAGTTAAAATTGAGTGACTTTTAAGAAAGAATTTGAAATTGAATGATTGATCTATAATTACCCTTAAAGTTCAGTGATTGCTAATGAATTTAGCCCTTTTCTAAGTATTTAAAAGGTTTACATGGGTAGACATGGGATGTCTACCTTCACTGGTGGGCTTAAGAAGTCTACATTCCTTTAGGTAGAGTTGGAAAGATAGGCTATTTGTTGAGAACTCAACTCACTTCTCTTTAAAAAAAATAAATAAATAAATAAGAAGAAGAAGAAGTCCATCTTTATTGGGCAAATTTTTGCAAGTCTACTTTCTCTAGGTAGACTTTAGAGGTCTAAAATAGAGTGAAAGTGTTACTCTTTTGAAAGAATTGAACTCATTACCCATTTTTTAGTAGAGCTAGGAATCCTATCTTTGCAAGGTAAACCTAGAGTCATGTCTGCCTTCGTTAGGTAAACATGAAGTGTTAGGTTTGGTAAGCTTACCTTTTTCTATCACCAAAATCATTAATTCAATTAGCTTTATAAATGTCACTGAGTCTGCTAAAGAGAACTAATCTTCTTGAATTTTCTTTCAATTGTGTGAGTATTGGTGCTTGCACCAAAAATAATATCTTGTTAATTGCTTTTTAAGCCTATGATTAATTAAAGACTTATTGAATAAAAAAAATCAAATCTTTTAAGAAATTTATGATTGTAGCCAAAACTTTTTTTTTTTGTGTATTATAGTCAAATCTTAATTAGTTGTCATAATTTTGGCTAAATGGACTAAATTAAATTTAAGAAAGTAACAGTAAATTACAATATGATCTCTAAAGTTTCATTTGATTGACAAAATAATACAATGATTTAAACTTTATATTTAAATATTTTATTTATAATATAAAATATATTTTACATTCATTTTTAATTGAAATTTATACTAAAAAGTTATTTTCATTGATTAAAATGTATTTTAATATAAAAACCAATTCAAACTACATAATAATAAAGTAATCACAAAATAATCATACTGTAAATTTTTTTTTTTCTAGTTGTCAAAAGTAATCACATTGTAATAAAACAAGTTTTACATAATAATAAACTTCATTGATTTAAACTATAAAAATTTTTTTCTAGTTGTCAATTACGCAAATTTTTTCAAGTCATCAGTTAATTGTCAAGTATATTAATCTTTCTAAACTTATGAGTATTTAATATGATTTTAAAAAGATTAACTACTGCTTTTATTTACAAAATTACAAACGTTTTTTTATAAATGATTGTATGACCTATACACGATCTGTAATTTTAATAATTATTTTATTATAATGTGCGTAATCAACAACTAGAAAATAATTTTACAGTATGATTATTTTATAATTACTTTATTATTATATAATTTTAAAATTGTTTATTATATTAAAATATATTTTAATCAATAAAATTAATTTTTTAGTATAGAATTTCAACAAAAAATAAATATAAAATATATTTTACATACACCTCTTCAATACAAGCTTCTCCATTTTCAAGCTTCTTAAGCCAAGAGAATCCGAAGAAGGTCCTGAAGGAGTTCACCCCGAGGTGAAGAAAGGAGCAAAAAGGTCGATTCACTTCCCATCCTGCCCTACCTCTACCTCACCTATAAACGTACAAACCCTGTAACTTCCTTGTAGTCGATCTTAGGAAGCTCATGTGTTGAGCAACCTTTATAAGTCCTACCCAGAATTACATCTCTAAAATCTCTGTACAAAACTTTAAAAAAGTTTATAAAATTTCAAAGTAAGTTTCTTTGAAATTTCTTACAAAATTACAAATATTTCTTTCTTTTGCATGCATATGGTCAGTTCAACCGCCTGATCTGCATATATATATGTATATATATTCATAACGGACTGGCTCTACCGCATATTGAGTATATATATGTATATATTTCATATTTAAATTTCATATTTATCTTTACAAATTTATATATATATTCATAACGGACTGGCTCTGCCGCCTATTGAATATATATATACTAATATTTAATTTTCATTTCTGAAGATTTCCTTTTCTTGTGCATTTTGTTTATTTCTTTAATTATTTATATATTGCTCAAGATTTATATTTTGTTTCTTCTCTATTAGCTCATCTCCCTTTCGATCTCGGTGCGTCCTTGGTATCAGAGCCTGGGGGGGAAAATGTTCTATTTAAGGTTCGAATTCACATTTAAACATTTTTAAGAGGTTGGTAAGATGATCTTAAGGTGATAAGATAACTTCTTTAGAGGTGTAAACAGACCTGGGTTGTAAGTCCCGTCTTTGTAGCCGAGAGGGCGTGTTTAGGGCAGTGATTCCTTTGGCGATTACCTCACTTAACTCAAAAGATCAACCTAGAAAAATTCTTTAAGTATGAATCCAATTTTTCGTAGGACAGTTTCTTCTTCAAACTCTTCTACCTTGTCCTCTGAGTCGAGAAAGATAGTTAATAGTGAAGAAATAATAATCGAAAATTTTGAAAAATGTATAGATAATTGGAAAATTCCAAAAGTACAAAAGGATCAGATCTATCAGGCTACAAAACTCAATTTTTTCAAAACTGATTTCACAATCAAAACTAAAGAAAGAGATCTTCATATTACAAAACCCTTTGAGAAGAGTTCGCTTCTGTCTCAAAAATCCTTACAAAAACACCGTGAAAAACAATACAAATACATCCATATAGGTTTAGTCCAAGTTGGAATTAAACCACTTACAAAAGAAGGATTGAACACCTCAATCCTAGCAGTTCTTAGAGATACTAGGTTCATAAACTTCCAGAACTCCTTGCTTAGTTCAGTCGAGTCTAGTTTGTGCAGTGGACCAATATCTTTTAATTGCTATCCAAATTTTACCGTTTCATTAAACGATAGTAATATTATAAAATCCCTTGTTTTACAAATCAAAACTCACAATTACAAAATGCTTGAAGGATTTATTCCTCTCGCACTGATTTACAAAATCCATTACAAAAGCTATGGTTTCTGCTTTGGCTACAAAAACATAAGTTTCAAAGTAAAAGAGGAGAAACTTTGCTTTTACAAACTGATCTTATAAAATCCAACACTGCAATCCCTAGATCTATCCAATGGAAGGACATAACCCTGCCAGAAGAATGGGTCTTAGAATGTGCAGTAGAACCAGAATTCTCAAAAATAGTTGAGCCAAACGTTCAACTGAGGCAAATAACCCAGTATGACGATGGAAGAGTCAGCTTTAACTTTAACAGAAGCCTTAGGTTTTCAGATGATTCCTCAACATCCAGTACTGTAGACATAGGAAGAGTGTCTTGTATACCTTCTGTCATTAGTTTGTCTATTATAAAACCAATTGGAATACAAAATATTCAGTCTAGGTATTCTACTTCAGACTTACTTAGCTCTTCTAGGTTTTCTACTTCAGAAATACCTAGATCCACTTTACAAAACGTGGATTACTCTACAAATATTTCACATCTAGTTTATATAAATTTACAAAATGAGTCTGTTCAGGTTGAAACCCAAACAGAGTCAGAACCTACTTCTCCTACCTTTTCAGCCATTACAGAAAATGTAAACCATGAACTTAATGTGCTTAAAAAAGAATTTGAAGTGGACAAACAATATTTGTATGATGATTTTTATTCTCCTAAAAATCATAAAAAGCAAATGTAGTTTTTCAAAAATTTCAATGATCAAAGGAAAGAAATTCAAAAGGAATATTATGACTTTATATACCAACACAAAGTTCATATTCTTTTCTTTGATTGGTTTGAGATGTATGCTAAACCGCATGACATTTCATATCCGTTTTTCAAAACTCCAAAAACTTTCAAAAAATCAGATCCAGTTTCAAAACCTTCTCAAATTTCAAAACCTAAACAACAGGAGTTAGAAGATAATCAATCAGAGTTCATTGCGGCTCTAAAAGCTCTTTTAAAGAAAACAGAGGAAAAACTGTCTGTTAATCCTGTTACTGTTAGAAACAAAGTTCCTGAATGAGAAATTTAAGATGGTAGAAAAATACAGTCTGAACATCCTTCTCTTAAGAAAGTAAAAATTCCCCACTTAGAACAAACAGTAGAGGCAGCCCCTTACAAAATTCCAAATGAAAATGATTCTGTGAATATAAAAAACATTGTTCTACAAAATAATTTTACAAATGCCCAATTGCATACCATAGGTAAGCAATTACAAAAAATGGAACAAAACCAACAGGCTACAATTTCCCAAATTGAAACTAAGCCAGATACAAAACTGAAAAACCCAATCTTCAAACCATTCCAAGTTTCCAAAAACAGTCAAAAAGATTTACAAAACAACAACAATTCTGAATTTATCCAAGCTTTGAGAGACATGAAGACTAGGCTAGAAGCTTCAACTTCTACTCCAGTAGCACCTGAAACACCTCAAACCTCCCAAAGAAGTGTCAATATAATTGAGGACGATTCAAATTCAGATGACTAAAGCCAAGAAAACCAGCTTATGCAAGCTGAAGAAATTCAGTCTTAAAAACCTCTACAAATCAATAGACTTTATTGGCCGCGGGTAGCAACACCCCTCCCAATAACAGCTCCAGACCTAGGCATAGAAAATAGATCTGAAATTCTGACCCAGTCTAAATTCAATGCCTCTACTGTATATGAATGGAACATAGATGGTATGTCTGAATACAACATCTTGTATATGCTCCAGCAAATGACCATGGCAGCAAATGCTTACAAAACCCAAACTGAAACCCCAGACAAAGCTATTGCTGAACTCCTTATTACAGGATTCTCAAGACAGCTCAAAGGATGGTGGGATTATCATCTCACGAACCTACAAAAATCTGAGATTCTAGAATCCATACAAACTCAAGAAGATGGCGTGCCAATTCTTGATGAGTTAGGCCAACAAATCCCAAATGTAGTAGCCACCTTGATTATAATAATTTCCTTACATTTCGCAGGTGACCCATCTCATCTTAAGGATAAGAATGCTGAACTCCTTTCAAACCTTAGATGCAAAAAACTGAGTGATTTTCAGTATTACAAAAACACATTTCTTACTAGGGTAATGCTTAGAGAAGATTCTAATCAGCTCTTTTGGAAATAAAAATTCATTGCTGGACTTTCGACCCTTTTAGGAGAAAAAGTTAGGAATAAATCAAGGAAGCATTTGGAAATCAAATCCCGTATGATAAATTAACCTATGGTGAACTAGTTAGTCTCACTCAAAAAGAAGGTTTAAAGATTTGTCAAGATTTGAAATTAAAAAAACATCTAAAATGGGAAATGAGAAAAACTCGCCAAGAGTTAGGATCTTTCTGCAAATAATTTGAAATAAGAACCAATAATCCTACTCCAGATTGTGGAGGAAGTTGTAGCAGAAAACATTACAAAAAATCATCCCAAAAATATAAAAACTCTCCAAAATCAAAAAAAGATTCCTATTACAAACCTTTAAAAAAGACTAGTAAAACTAGTCCTCAATCCAAAACAAGATTCAAAGATTTAACTTGCAACAAATGTGGAAAGAAAGGCCACACTACAAATTTTTGCAAGTTAAACAGAAAACTTCATGAGTTATAATTAGAAGAAGAAGTTATCAATAAAATAACAGCTCTTTTAGTTGAAACCAAAGGTGAGTCCAGTTCTTCTGAACACACAAAAAATGAAGAAGGATTACAAATTGATGAATTGATCACAAGTTCATCATCCAGTTCGAGTTCTGATACAGAAACTGAACTGTTTACAAAACTAAAATTAAAAATTAATGTTCTTTCTAAAGACCAGAAGTTACTCTTAGAAATCCTTACACAGGTTGAAGATTCTCAACTACAAAAAGAATTTTTAGGAAAACTTTTAAAAACCTTTGAAGAACAGCTAATACAAAAACCTTCTATTCTGCCATCTATTGCAAAAAACACATATGACCTTACGACCATATTGGGTAGAAAGAAGACTTCAAAACAATCAACTGTTTCAGTCCAAAGCCTCCAGGAAGAAATAAAAGCTGTTAAGGTTGAGTTTAATGAACTTAAAGAAAAACAGGCACAGGACTCAGAAACAATTCAAAAATTACTTTCAAAACAAATAAATGAAGAACTCGAAGAAGAAGATGAAGAAAATGCTTTAGAAATTCAAAATCTTGAAAAACCTACAAAAGATTTTCTCTTCGTTTTTAATGAGATTTCTTCCAGACAATATTTGATTAGAATTTTGATAGTTTTTTCAAAAGATTTCAAGATCGATACAATTGCCTTATTTGATACAGTGCAGATTTAAATTGTATTAAAGAAGGCATTGTTCCAGAAAAATTCCAAGAAAAAACTAATGAAAAACTTTCAGCTGCAAATAATTCCAAAATCAAGATTAATTACAAAACAGATGCTTCAATAGCTAATTCAAATCTTCTTCTAAAAACTTCATTTGTTTTAATAAAAGATATCAGTCATAATGTCATTTTAGGGATGCCATTCATCAATTTGATTACTCCCTACAGAGTCAACTATAATAGTATTTCTTTTAAAACAAAGAATCAAAATATCATTTTTCCTTTTGTTGAAAAACCCAAAACAACGAATTTGAATATCATAAAGGTTTATTCCATTTTTGATAATCAAATAAATGTTTTAAAACAGGAAACAAGATAGCATTTACAAAAGGAAATTTTTTTAAACGAGCTTGTTTTCGAAAATCAATTTTTTGATTACTGCTTATTACAAACTAACCCTTGTGAATTTTTGCAGATGGCAGAATCATCCAACAAAGGTGATTTAGTCCACTTTGGACCAATAGTCCTCTCCAAAACTCCTGTTCAAAAATTCAGAATTAATGTAGCCAAAACTGCATATGTTCCCACAGAAAGGCACCAATGTTTATTAGATAATCTTTGGACTATAATACAAAATAAATGGTTGGGAGTAACAGCTCTCAATGCACTTTGTATTGAGTTCGAGGAAGCTAATAAATATGTGACTGACCTCCTTAGCAGAATTAAATATCATGAAGATCATATCATGGTAGCTCATATAAAACCATTGAGTTTTTACAAAACCAAATTTTATATAAAACCATTACATCCAGAATTAGTCCATCAAATTCATCCACTTCTAACCAAAATCATTACCTTGAATTACAAAAACAGGAATTCGAAGGCCTAGGATTCCCACTGGATTCTAGTGTAAAATTACCATTGGCCCCACTGGTCAATGTGAAAAATTATCACCACTGTGAAGTCCTTTTTGCTTCACTTGGTGCCAATAGGTCCTTAGAACATTTCCAAACCCGTTGTCTTTCGAAGAAATTTAGGTAACAAGTTCTCAATGGTCTTCCTCAAGAGATTCGCGAGCAGATATTACAAAACATCATCCAGTCCAGAATCAAAGAACAGCTGGATGTTCTCCAAAAATGTCTCAATTTTACAAAAAGCAATCAGCAAGGTCACAATGGATGGTCATGGGAATGGGAGTACCATTCAAAACTTTGTTTTCATTGCACTCAGGAACATCCTAACCGATATCCTTTGTGCTATCCAGATTGTGAACACAGCCTAGATTTCAGCATTCCCTGCTTCAAAACAACTCAGATGTCTGAAACTCAATATCTAGATGCCAGAGAACTATTCAAATGGGGATGTTAGCTGGAGTCCGGGTCACAAGATCTGATTGTGAAATGACAAGGTTTTTTTGAAATAGAGTCCTTCAAGAAGTCAGAAGACTATTATTACACCAAAAACCAGTCAACATACAAATCATTTCAACACCTCCAGAAGTATTAGTAAATGGAGAGCTGCAACAAGCGATCCATTACTTCTAACTGGATACAAAACTTTCTCCTCTCTATCATCTTCCAGATTGGCCATGAATCACGAGGATCACTTTGTCCAACTCAACAAATGGCGAGAAAAGACAGTCATCGATAACTAGCAAAAATATCAATTCCAGAGTATGCGCTAGTCTATGCAGGTACATATTCTCGGATATATATCTACTATGAACATTTGCCAAGTCCAAAACCCTTTCATATTGAAACACAGTATGAAAATTACATGGTTCAATATGAAAGATATTACAATTTACCTTCTGTCTCGTCAGATGATGAAACAAGTGACGATGAGGAGTCATGGCACAACCTACAAAACATGATAGAAGGCTGACACGAGTGATCCCAGCTCCATTCTAAAAAAAAAAAAGGAAAAAGACCAGCAAAAGAAATTTATGGCTGCAAAATTATCCATTTTTCTTTTCATTCTCTTTATTTTCTATTCTGCTTTTAATTTTACTCTTGTAATTTTGCACTTTTACTTTTCTTTCTTACAAAAAATCTGACAAGGTACTATTCACCTGTCACTATTCACTTTTATTGTTCACATGTGAAGATAACAAGAATAACTGTTCAAACACTGTTCGAGCACTGTTCATCCGACAGGAAGAATTGTTCAGACACTATTCAAGTACTGTTCACACGTGAAATAAGTAAGTCGCAGATACTGTTCAAGATTCCAAAAAATTACAAAACTGCCCCTGGTCACTTCTATATAAAGAGGCACCTATCCAAGGCAAAAGCAAGCTTCTTAAACACAGGCTTCAAAGCTTCTTCTTTCAAGACTTCTTCCATTTCTCTCAAATCCGAGAAACTCCAAAGAAGATTCTAAAGAAGTTTAACACCGAGGTGAAGAAAGGAGCAAGAAGGTCGATTCACTTCCCATCCTGCCCTACCTCTACCTCACCTACAAACCTACAAACCCTGTAACTTCCTTGTAGTAGATCTTAGGAAGCTCATGTGTTGAGCAACCTTTGTAAGTCCTACCTAGAATTACATCTCCAAAACCTATGTACAAAAACTTTCAAAAAGTTAATAAAATTTCAAACTAAGTTTCTTTGAAATTTCTTACAAAATTACAAATATTTCTTTCTTTTACATGCATATGGTCAGTTCAACCGCCTGATCTGCATATATATATATATATATATATATATATATATATATATATATATATGTGTGTGATCTCAGTCTGAAGTTCTTGAATGGTGGAAGCAGAGGCTTTTGTTTTGGAAGTTTTGGCCTTTTGTAAGATGGCTGTGAGGTCATATGGGTTACTGGCTTTAGATGGCACAGAAGTAAAAGGGGTTTGAGAAGATGATGCCTCAAAAGAATGTTGGAGCTTGGTGAGATATTCTTTCTGAAGTTGAGGGTCTTGAATGTGTTGAATAACATCAAGCATGAACCTTTGATCTCTGGTGAGCATATTTAGTTGCTTTTCAGACTTATCAGAAGTAGAAGAGATATCCAATAGAGATAAAATTAATATAAAGAAGAAGAAGAAAGAACAATAAATAATAAGAAGATGCAGTAAATGAAAATGAGAATGCAATAAATGCAATAAATCAACAAGTTATAATAGCATAAAATTATGGGCGGTAGAACCAGCCACAGATATAGATATAAAGAATAAAACAACAAGTCATAAAAGCATAAAAATATGGGTGGTAGAACCAGCCACGAATATAGATTCAAAAAACAAATAAAGATTGTAAGAAGAAAACAAATAAAGATTGTAAGAAGATAGTTTTATTGAAGCTTTGATACCGGACACTTACAAGGAGATAGAATAAGGAAAGGGAGAGGTATCCTTAAGAAAACTTGAAAGGAAAAAACTTGTAAAATGAAGTAGAGAGCCTCTTCCTTTTATAGATGAAGGAAAGAGGTTTACAATGATTATAAGTTACTATTACACATGTGAAAGGTAAAAAGATATTTAAGTGGAGTGGAAAATGTCAAAAGTTGTTGCAAGATGTCAAAAGTTGTTGCAAGTGGAGTTCCTGTAGCCATGTGATGACCAAAAGTTGTTTTGATGATAGCCGAAAAAGTTGACCTTGAACTGTAGGCATGTGAAGAGTTATTGGTGCTTTAAGGCAGACAATATTCCAAAGCAGTCATCCTCGTTATCATTACCGAGACTGACGACATCAGAAGATGAGCTAGCTTGGCTTGGAGTTTTCGAAGTGGAGGACCTGTTGCTCAGCAGTTGTTGCATGATAGTAAAATATTCTTCTTCAGACTTGGCTTGGGCCAAGAGGGATTGAGCATTTGATTTTTGGGCCAAAAAGGTCGTAGGGTTTTGGGCCGAAGTTGAAGGAAGTTGTCTTTGCTCCTTAGGCTGTTTGAGTAGCCATTGTTCCACAACTTCTAAGGAGGCCTTTTGATGTTTTTGAAATTTGGACCACCATCTAATTTTGAACTTGCGAATTAGAACTGGCCCTTGGAGAAGTTGATCATTTTTGTAACCATAGTCCCATGAAAGAACCCATGGCAAAAAGAACTTTGAAGCAAATAGTATGAGGGGATGAAATATGTCTTCTTCAGTTGTAGGCTTATGGTGAGCTTTGAAAGCTGTATACCCTTGATTGATTTCGGAGGGTAATATTTCAGGGATGGCTCCCATCCAGTTCCACCATTGGTCGAACCATCTAGGAAAGTGAAATTTGGAGACGGTTTGGAAGAAAAATAGCCAAGTGTGACAGTTGCTGGGGTTTTGGATTAGGAAAGCATTTATCCAAGCTTGGTGGTAATCCCAATATGTGAAAGTTGTAGTAGAAGGGAGGCTCTGGCCAAATCTAGCTTGAAATTTCTTTGGGACAGATAAGTCTTGTCCCCAATTGGCAGGATGGATAACTTTGAGTATAGTGCAGGTGGAATAGTTTGGGACAGGAGAGTTTTCTAGGAAATGTTTAATTTTGACCGACCCAGTTTCAATCAAGATACTTTGGTAGTAGGCTGGATTTTTAGACTTATCCCACGGCTTGAAGTGCCAAGATCCAAAGAACTTAGCTGCACATAAACGAGGGTTAGAATCATAAAATCCATCCTCAACAGTTAAAATACTTTGATAAGAATCTTTTAAAATCCAGTTGAATGCTGAACCAGAGTTTTGAGAAAAGTTTTGTGAAACCACTGGTTCGTTTGATTTTAAAGTCAAATCCGTTGAAGGAACAAGTTTAGGAGTTGAAACTATTTGAGAAAGTGGTTTTTGAGAGAGAGTTTTTTGGTTTTGAACAATAATTTCTCTCTCAGCTTCTTGAGAGCAAGCTTGAGTTAAAAGTTTTTTGGGCTGTCCTTCTGGGAGTGAATCTCTGAGGGACTGGCAAAGTTGTGGGTGATTAATGAGGCCTGCAAGCCAAACTTGTAAGTCATTTGGAGAAAGTTGTTCTGGAGGAGTTTGGGAAGTTGAAGGTTGGTCAAGTTGATCTATTTCTTTCTGGAATAAAGCATTCCATGAGACAATAGGGCTTTGGCAAGTCATTTTGGGTTGGCTTAGTGTAAGTTGTTGAGAGGAAGTTTGGGGTTTGGATGAAGTTTTCTTTGAAGTAGAAGCAGAAGCTTTTTCTTTTGATGATTCTCCAGTCTTCTTTCTTGGGATCATTGTGAGGAGTCTGCAAGAATTCACGAGTTAGGAAGTCAGGGATAGAATTCATATCTCCTCTAATATATTCGATATCAAAGTCAAAAATACTTAAAATAGCTTGCCAACGAGCAAAGATTTGTTTGGAAGCAATGTTTTGAACATCCTTTTTCAAAACCTCTTTTGCAGATTTGCAGTCAATTCGAAGCAAAAATTTTTTATTAAGCAAATCACTTTGAAATTTTTGAATGCAGATGACTATGGATAAAATTTCTTTTTTAATAGTGGAATAATTTTTCTGGGTTTCATCCCAATGTCCAGAAACATACTGAACTATAACTTCTTTGTTATTTTTAAGTTGCTTTAGAATTCCTCCATATCCAAGATCAGAGGCATCAGTTTCAACAATTTTAAAAGCAAATGGATCGGCAAGATGTAAGCAAGGAATTTGCTTTATTTGGGTTTTGATTTTCTGAACAAGGGAAGTGTGTTCCTGTGTCCAGGGCTTAGGATTCTTTTTGAGTCTTTCATGAAGTGGTTGAAGTAGTTTATTTAAGTTTGGAAAGAAATCTAAGACATAGTTTAAACATCCTAGAAATCTTTGAAGTTGAGTTTTCTCAATAATTTTGTCAGGAAACTTATCAGTGAAAGCAAGTGACCTTTTTATTGGGGAGATTGTACCATTGGAGATATAGTGTCCTAAGAACCTAATCCTAGTCTGGAAAAGACTAATTTTGGACTTAGAAACTACTAATCCATTTCTTTTAGCAACAAGGATAAAAGTTCTTAGATGTTAGAAATGTTGCTCAATAAAAGATGAAAAGATTAAGACATCATCAATGTAAACTATGCAAAATGCAGAGTATGGATTAAAAATGTCATTCATAATACGTTGAAATTCAGATGGGGCATTTTTCAAACCAAATGGCATGACATTCCATTCATATTGGCCAAACGGGATGGTGAAAGCAGTTTTGTAACGATCTTTGAGAGCTATTTGTATTTGCCAAAAGCCAGATTTCATGTCAAACTTTGAAAAGATTTTTGCAGCAAAAAGTTTTTGAAGAATATCCTTTTTGTTTGGAATCGGGTAACGAATCAATTTCAAAGCTTTGTTAAGAGGCTTATAGTTAATAACAAGTCGGGGGACTCCTCTTTCAATTTCGGAAGATTTGTTAACATAAAAAGCAGCACAACTCGTGGGGACACAGGCGAGTAAATTAAATTTTTAGAAAGCAAATCTTTAATCTCATTTCTACAGTGGTCTTCAAGTTCTTTATTCATTTGAATTGGGCGGGCTTTAGTAGGAATTTGAGATTCTTGAAAATCATTGTCGTAAGGGAGATCAACAACATGTTGTTTTCTTTCCCAAAAAGCATTCGGAAAATCTGAACAAACAGTATTTTCTATTTGTCGTTGAAGAAGAGAAATCCTTTTCTTTAAAACAGAATGTTGAAGTTGATTTTGAATTCTTTGGATTAAAACAGTTTTTCTTAGGTTTTGAAGTTCTATTTCTTTTGACAAAATCAGACAGTTGAGTTGATTTTCATAAACAGAACAAGCTTTAATAATATGCAAGTTACGAGTTTGGGGTTTTTCAATAAAAGGGAAAACAATCTTCTTTCCTTTAAGGTTAGCAGAAATATGATCATAATTAACAGCATAAGGAGTAATAAGGTTTATGAATGGAGTGCCAAGTATGACCGTATGATGAATGTTATGCACAAGCAATAATGAAGTTTTGATTTGCAAACCGTTGTTCAAAACGTATGCATCAGTTTTTGAATCAATTTCGAGATAAGAGTTGTTGGCGGCCTTGACTTTTTCAGTAGTTGCTTCTCGAAATGCTTTTGGAATTAGTTCTTCCTAGATACAATTAAGGTCAGCACCTGTATCAAAGAGAGCAATAGTATCCAATCAAAAATCATCAGAAATTTTCAAAGTTATTTTGACCAAATATTTTTGGGAAGTGACTTGTTTTAAATTGAAAGAAAATTGTCTGGAACATCTTGTAGATTGGCTAGTTGTGGTGTTTCAGTTTCAGGTTCTGGGTTGCCTTCTTCTTCTTCAGAAAATTTCTTAAGAAGAAGTTGAATGACAACAGAGTCTTCCTTCTGTTTGGTTTGGAGTTGCTTGAGTTCAGACTTGATGGTTTTGATCTCAGTCTAAAGTTCTTGAATGGTGGAAGCAGAGGCTTTTGTTTTGGAAGTTTTGGCCTTTTGTAAGATGGCTGTGAGGTCATATGGGTTACTGGCTTTAGATGGCACAGAAGTAAAAGGGGTTTGAGAAGATGATGCCTCAAAAGAATGTTGGAGCTTGGTGAGATATTCTTTCTGAAGTTGAGGGTCTTGAATGTGTTGAATAACATCAAGCATGAACCTTTGATCTCTGGTGAGCATATTTAGTTGCTTTTCAGACTTATCAGAAGTAGAAGAGTCAGAGAGGACTTCATCAAGCTGGAGGGCCTGATTATCTTCTGAAGAAATTGAAACAGTTTCTTCAGAATCAAAAGACTCAAGCAAAAAGGCTTCAAGTTTGTACAAAGTTTCTTCTTCAAGTTGGAGCTCATGGATTCTCTTGTTGATCTTGCAATATTTTGCAATGTGACCTTTCTTGCCACATCTATAGCAAGTAACATCTTTTCTGGAAGTAGAGTTGGGATCATAGGGCTTTTGAGAAGGCTTTTTGTAGGATTTTCCTTTGGGAGGTCTGTCTTGGTAGTAAGTGGTTTTATGTTTGGAAAAGTGTTTTTTGTGCTTGCGGTGTCTTCTGGTTTGACAGTCTGTGCATGGTTTGAAAGTTGAAGAGGAAGATGGTTTTTAGTAGGAAATATCAAATTGTTGAAATATCAAATTGTTGGCAGAAGGTTCCAAGTTCTTTTTTGGTTTTGTGGAGCTCCCATTTGAGTTGTTTTTGTAGCTTAAGATCTTGACAAATTTTCAAGCCTTCTTTCTGGGTGAAGCTGATGAGTTCTCCATAAGTGAGCTGATCATAAGGAATTTTTTCGTTGTTCTGTTCCTTGATCTTATTCCGAACCTTTTCTCCAAGGAGAGGGGGGAGGCCAGCAAGGAATTTCTCCTTCCAAAATGGTAGATTAGAGTCTTCTCGAAGCATAACTCCGGTAAGGAAAGTATCCTTATACCATTTGAAGTCACTAAGCTTTTTGCACCGAAGATTTGAAAGAAGCTCGGCATTCTTGTCTTTGAGATGCGAAGGATCTCCGACAAAGTGAAGTGTAAAGGCTAAGATGAGAGTGGCAACAGCATTTTGAATTGGTCTGCCATTTTCATCAAGTATCGGATTCTGATCTTCATCGAGTTCAACAGATTTTAGAATCTCAAGTCTCTGCTGGGGAGTGAGATAGTAATCCCACCATCCTTTTAGTTGACCTGAGAGTCCTGCTATGAGAAGTTCTGCAATAGCTTGATCAGTGGTGCCTACCTGGGTTCGATAGGCATTTGCGGCCATCGTCATTTGTTGGAAAATGTTGAGAACATTGTATTCTGACATTCCATCTATGTTCCATTCATAGACAGAAGAAGCATTGTAGCGACTTTGGGAGAGGGCACTCGATTTATCTTCCAGATTGATATCTGGAGCAGTGGCTCATGCATAGTAAAGCTGTTGAGGATTCTGCCAGTGAACTTTATATATTCTTGGAAGAGCTTCTTCTTGGAAGGCGTTCTCTTCGTCAGACGGTTGTTCCATTACATTGACAGAGGCTTCAGGAGTGTCTGGAATGATGACATTGGACTTTGAAGAAGTTGATGGAAGTTGGTTCAGGCGATCCTGAATAGCTTGTAGAAATTCTTCGTTGTTCTTTTGTTGGAGGCTAGCCAGAGAGCTTTTTGAAACTTCAAAAGGCTTAAAGGCCGGAGCTCTCATCTTTGTTTCTGTGGAGGCGATGATGGTGGTTGGGTGCTGAACCTGCTTTTGGAGATCATTTAACTGTTTTCCAATAGTATGAAGATGACTATTGGTCCAGTTGCTCTGTTGAATGATGTTTTCAAGATCTCTCTCAGTGTTCTTCTCACTCTTAAGTTTGAAAGGAGAAGCTGTAAGGGTGGTTTTGAGGTGTTTGATTTGAAGTTCTCGGAGAGATGGATGGACAGATTAAATCCAGTCTCCTTTTGAAGTTTGCCAGGAAGTTGTTTCAGAAAGTGGGTTTAAGGTTTTAGAGGCAAAAGGATATTCCAGATAATTTTCAGAAGCATAATTTTCAAACCAGTCAAAGAAGAAAATATGTGTTTGATGCTCATGAAGGAATGCATAAAATTTCTCTTGGATTTCCTGCCTTTGATCCATGAAGTTTTGGAAAAACCAAAGTTTTTTCTCATGATTATGAGGGGCATAAAAATCTTTTTGAAGATAAGCTTTGTTAATCTGAAAATCTTTTTGAAGAACATTTAGTTCAGACTCTATATTCTCAGTCACAGAGGAGAAGGTTGGAGATGTTGGTCTGGGTTGTTCTTCAGGAGTAGAATAGACAGGTCGTGGTATGGTAGTTGAAAAGTCAGCAGTTTGCATTGAAGTTGTTCTTGGTATGTCTGAAATTGAGTGTCTAGGTAGATCTGGGATTCGGGTGAAGTGTTCTGCAGTTGTTGGATAATTAACTACATAGGGCATTCTAGTTAGGGGTAGATCTATGACAGTAGGTAGTTGTGAGATTCTTCCTAGGTCTATAGTTCCAGAGGAAGAGGTAGCATCAAAAGATCTCCTGGAAATTGGAGGTTTTCTAGCAAAAGAGAGTTTTACTTTTCCGTCAGGGAACTGGGCAATTTCTTTAAGCTGGGTATTTGGGCTAGGTGGAGGCAGTGGTTGTGGTCTTGTGGCTCCTTCTAGGATCCAGTCTTTAGGTAGTGAGACTTCATTCCATTTGATGGCTTTACGAATAACAGCATTGGCTCTGGTAAGATCAGTTTGAAGGAGGAGGGTTTCTCCTTTCTGACTGTGAATAAGAACTTTAGAAGCAAAAGCAGTCATCATGGCTTTGTAATGAACTTTAAAAATCAAAGCAACAGGAATAGATCCAGGAAGTATTTTATAATTATGAGTTTTTATCTGCAAAATAAGACTATCAAGCAAATTTCTATTATTTAAAGAAACAGTTAAGTTTGGATAACATTCAAAAAAATTGGACCAGTGCAAAGACTAGACTCAACAGAACTAAGCAAGGAATCTTGGAAGTCATAGAAGCGGGTATCTCTTAGAACAGCTAAGATGGAAGTGTTCAGACCTTCTTTCGTTAAGGGCTTGATTCCTACCTGAACTAACCCTATATGAACATAGTTGTAACCTTTGGCTTTGTGTTTGTTTAAGGAAGCAGAAGTTAAAAGTTTAATAATCTCAAAAGGCTTTGTGATTGGAATATCTCTTTCCTCAGTTTTGATAGTGTAATCAATTTTGGTAAGGAAGTTAAACTTGCTTTGTTTATAGATCTGATCTTTCTGGACTTTGGGAAGTTCCCAATTATCTATTGCTTTTTCAAAGTCTTCAATAATTAATTCTTCACTGTTGACTATCTTCTCTCCAGTTCCAGAGGTAGAAGAACTGCAAATAGACTGATTTCTGCAAAATATATCCATGAGTTGAATAGTCTAATTAACACATTCCCTACAGCAGGATATCTGGATTTACAGCAAAACCACTAGGACTTACGACCAGCAACCTCAAAAGGACTCAGGAATGCACTAATTAAACAGCTAAAACTCACAAAGATATTAGGCAATAATCACTCTATCCTCCTGGCTCTGATACCAAACTCCAGGAGATCTTTTGATGCTACCTCTTCCTCTGGAACTATAGACCTAGGAAGAATCTCACAACTACCTACTGTCATAGATCTACCCCTAACTAGAATGCCCTCTGTAGTTAATTATCCAACAACTGCAGAACACTTCACCCGAATCCTAGATCTACCTAGACACTCAATTTCAGACATACCAAGAACAACTTCAATGCAAACTGCTGACTTTTCAACTACCATACCACGACCTGTCTATTCTACTCCTGAAGAACAACCCAGACCAACATCTCCAACCTTCTCCTCTGTGACTGAGAATATAGAGTCTGAACTAAATGTTCTTCAAAAAGATTTTCAGATTAACAAAGCTTATCTTCAAAAAGATTTTTATGCCCCTCATAATCATGAGAAAAAACTTTGGTTTTTCCAAAACTTCATGGATCAAAGGCAGGAAATCCAAGAGAAATTTTATGCATTCCTTCATGAGCATCAAACACATATTTTCTTCTTTGACTGGTTTGAAAATTATGCTTCTGAAAATTATCTGGAATATCCTTTTGCCTCTAAAACCTTAAACCCACTTTCTGAAACAACTTCCTGGCAAATTTCAAAAGGAGACTGGATTCAATCTGTCTATCCACCTCTCCAAGAACTTCAAATCAAACACCTCAAAACCACCCTTATAGCTTCTCCTTTCAAACTTAAGAGTGAGAAGAACACTGAGAGAGATCTTGAAAACATCATTCAACAGAGCAACTGGACCAATAGTCATCTTCATACTATTGGAAAACAGTTAAATGATCTCCAAAAGCAGGTTCAAGACTCCAACCACCATCATCGCCTCCACAGAAACAAAGATGAGAGCTCCGGCCTTTAAGCCTTTTGAAGTTTCAAAAAGCTCTCTGGCTAGCCTCCAACAAAAGAACAACGAAGAATTTCTACAAGCTATTCAGGATCGCCTGAACCAACTTCCATCAACTTCTTCAAAGTCCAATGTCATCATTCCAGACACTCCTGAAGCCTCTGTCAATGTAATGGAACAACCGTCTGACGAAGAGAAGCTCTTCTAAGAAGAAGCTCTTCCAAGAATATATAAAGTTCACTGGCAGAATCCTCAACAGCTTTACTATCCACGAGCCACTGCTCCAGATATCAATCTGGAAGATAAATCGAGTGCCCTCTCCCAAAGTCGCTACAATGCTTCTTCTGTCTATGAATGGAACATAGATGGAATGTCAGAATACAATGTTCTCAACATTTTCCAACAAATGACGATGGCCGCAAATGCCTATCGAACCCAGGTAGGCACCACTGATCAAGCTATTGCAGAACTTCTCATAGCAGGACTCTCAGGTCAACTAAAAGGATGGTGGGATTACTATCTCACTCCCCAGCAGAGACTTGAGATTCTAAAATCTGTTGAACTCGATGAAGATCAGAATCCGATACTTGATGAAAATGGCAGACCAATTCAAAATGCTGTTGCCACTCTCATCTTAGCCTTGACACTTCACTTTGTCGGAGATCCTTCGCATCTCAAAGACAAGAATGCCGAGCTTCTTTCAAATCTTCGGTGCAAAAAGCTTAGTGACTTCAAATGGTATAAGGATACTTTCCTTACCAGAGTTATGCTTCAAGAAGACTCTAATCTACCATTTTGGAAGGAGAAATTCCTTGCTGGCCTCCCCCCTCTCCTTGGAGAAAAGGTTCGAAATAAGATCAAGGAATAGAACAACGAAAAAATTCCTTATGATCAGCTCACTTATGGAGAACTCATCAGCTTCACCCAGAAAGAAGGCTTGAAAATTTGTCAAGATCTTAAGCTACAAAAACAACTCAAATGGGAGCTCCACAAAACCAAAAAAGAACTTGGAACCTTCTGCCAACAATTTGATATTTCCTACCAAAAACCATCTTCCTCTTCAACTTTCAAACCATGCACAGACTGTCAAACCAGAAGACACCGCAAGCACAAAAAACACTTTTCCAAACATAAAACCACATACTACCAAGACAGACCTCCCAAAGGAAAATCCTACAAAAAGCCTTCTCAAAAGCCCTATGATCCCAACTCTACTTCCAGAAAAGATGTTACTTGCTATAGATGTGGCAAGAAAGGTCACATTGCAAAATATTGCAAGATCAACAAGAGAATCCATGAGCTCCAACTTGAAGAAGAAACTTTGTACAAACTTGAAGCCCTTTTGCTTGAGTCTTCTGATTCTGAAGAAACTGTTTCAATTTCTTCAGAAGATAATCAGGCCCTCCAGCTTGATGAAGTCCTCTCTGACTCTTCTACTTCTAATAAGTCTGAAAAGCAACTAAATATGCTCACCAGAGATCAAAAGTTCATGCTTGATGTTATTCAACACATTCAAGACCCTCAACTTCAGAAAGAATATCTCACCAAGCTCCAACATTCTTTTGAGGCATCATCTTCTCAAACCCCTTTTACTTCTGTGCCATCTAAAGCCAGTAATCCATATGACCTCACAGCCATCTTACAAAAGGCCAAAACTTCCAAAACAAAAGCCTCTGCTTCCACCATTCAAGAACTTCAGACTGAGATCAAAACCATCAAGTCTGAACTCAAGCAACTCCAAACCAAACAGAAGGAAGACTCTGTTGTCATTCAACTTCTTCTTAAGAAATTTCTGAAGAAGAAGAAGGCAACCCAGAACCTGAAACTGAAACACCACAACTAGCCAATCTACAAGATGTTCCAGACAATTTTCTTTCAATTTTAAAACAAGTCACTTTCCAAAAATATTTGGTCAAAATAACTTTGAAAATTTCTGATGATTTTCGATTGGATACTATTGCTCTCTTTGATACAGGTGCTGACCTTAATTGTATCAAGGAAGAAATAATTCCAAAAGCATTTCGAGAAGCAACTACTGAAAAACTCAAGGCCGCCAACAACTCTTATCTCGAAATTGATTCAAAAACTGATGCATACGTTTTGAACAACGGTTTGCAAATCAAAACTTCATTCTTGCTTGTGCATAACATTCATCATACGGTCATACTTGGCACTCCATTCATAAACTTTATTACTCCTTATGATGCTAATTATGATCATATTTCTGCTAACCTTAAAGGAAAGAAGATTGTTTTCCCTTTTATTGAAAAACCCCAAACTCGTAACTTGCATATTATTAAAGCTTGTTCTGTTTATGAAAATCAACTCAACTGTCTGATTTTGTCAAAAGAAATAGAACTTCAAAACCTAAGAAAAACTGTTTTAATCCAAAGAATTCAAAATCAACTTCAACATCCTGTTTTAAAGAAAAGGATTTCTCTTCTTCAACGACAAATAGAAAATACTGTTTGTTCAGATCTTCCGAATACTTTTTGGGAAAGAAAACAACATGTTGTTGATCTCCCTTACGAAAATGATTTTCAAGAATCTCAAATTCCTACTAAAGCCCGCCCAATTCAAATGAATAAAGAACTTGAAGACCACTGTAGAAATGAGATTAAAGATTTGCTTTCTAAAAATTTAATTTCTGCTTCCAGGTCCCCCTGGAGTTGTGCTGCTTTTTATGTTAACAAATCTTCCGAAATTGAAAGAGGAGTCCCCCGACTTGTTATTAACTATAAGCCTCTTAACAAAGCTTTGAAATGGATTCGTTACCCGATTCCAAACAAAAAGGATCTTCTTCAAAAACTTTTTGCTGCAAAAATCTTTTCAAAGTTTGACACGAAATCTGGCTTTTGGCAAATACAAATAGCTCTCAAAGATCGTTACAAAACTGCTTTCACCGTCCCGTTTGGCCAATATGAATGGAATGTCATGCTATTTGGTTTGAAAAATGCCCCATCTGAATTTCAACGTATTATGAATGACATTTTTAATCCATACTCTGCATTTTGCATAGTTTACATTGATGATGTCTTAATCTTTTCATCTTCTATTGAGCAACATTTCAAACATCTAAGAACTTTTATCCTTGTTGCTAAAAGAAATGGATTAGTAGTTTCTAAGTCCAAAATTAGTCTTTTCCAGACTAGGATTAGGTTCTTAGGACACTATATCTCCAATGGTACAATCTCCCTAATAGAAAGGTCACTTGCTTTCACTGATAAGTTTCCTGACAAAATTATTGAGAAAACTCAACTTCAAAGATTTCTAGGATGTTTAAACTATGTCTTAGATTTCTTTCCAAACTTAAATAAACTACTTCAACCACTTCATGAAAGACTCAAAAAGAATCCTAAGCCCTGGACACAGGAACACACTTCCCTTGTTCAGAAAATCAAAACCCAAATAAAGCAAATTCCTTGCTTACATCTTGCCGATCCATTTGCTTTTAAAATTGTTGAAACTGATGCCTCTGATCTTGGATATGGAGGAATTCTAAAGCAACTTAAAAATAACAAAGAAGTTATAGTTCAGTATGTTTCTGGACATTGGGATGAAACCCAGAAAAATTATTCCACTATTAAAAAAGAAATTTTGTCCATTTTCTTCTGCATTCAAAATTTTCAAAGTGATTTGCTTAATAAAAATTTTTGCTTGAATTGATCAAAATCGCAAAAGAGGTTTTGAAAAAGGATGTTCAAAACATTGCTTCCAAACAAATCTTTGCTCGTTGGCAAGCTATTTTAAGTATTTTTGACTTTGATATCGAATATATTAGAGGAGATATGAATTCTATCCCTGACTTCCTAACTCGTGAATTCTTGCAGACTCCTCACAATGATCCCAAGAAAGAAGACTGAAGAATCATCAAAAGAAAAAGCTTCTGCTTCTACTTCAAAGAAAACTTCATCCAAACCCCAAACTTCCTCTCAACAACTTACACTAAGCCAACCCAAAATGGCTTCCCAAAGCCCTATTGTCTCATGGAATGCTTTATTCCAGAAAGAAATAGATCAACTTGAACAACCTTCAACTTTCCAAACTCCTCCAGAACAACTTTCTGCAAATGACTTGCAAGTTTGGCTTGCAGGCCTCATTAATCAACCACAACTTTGCCAGTCCCTCAGAGATTCACTCCCAGAAGGACAGCCCAAAAAACTTTTAACTTAAGCTTGCTCTCAAGAAGCTGAGAGAGAAATTATTGTTCAAAACCAAAAAACTCTTTCTCAAAAACCACTTTCTCAAACAGTTTCAACTCCTAAACTTGTTCCTTCAACGGATTTGACTTTAAAATCAAACGAACCAGTGGTTTCACAAAACTTTTCTCAAAACTCTGGTTCAGCATTCAACTGGATTTTAAAAGATTCTTATCAAAGTATTTTAACTGTTGAGGATGGATTTTATGATTTTAACCCTCGTTTATGTGCAGCTAAGTTCTTTGGATCTTGGCACTTCAAGCCGTGGGATAAGTCTAAAGATCCAACCTACTACCAAAGTATCTTGATTGAAACTGGGCCGGTCAAAATTAAACATTTCCCAAAAAACTCTCCTGTCCCAAACTATTCCACTTGCACTATACTCAAAGTTATCCACCCTGCCAATTGGGGACAAGACTTATCTGTCCCAAAGAAATTTCAAGCTAGATTTGGCCAGAGCCTCCCTTCTACTACAACTTTCACATATTGGGATTACCACCAAGCTTGGATAAATGCTTTCCTAATCCAAAACCCCAGCAACTGTCACACTTGGCTATTTTTCTTCCAAACCGTCTCCAACTTTCACTTTCCCAGATGGTTCGCCCAATGGTGGAACTGGATGGGAGCCATCCCTGAAATATTACCCTCCGAAATCAATCAAGGGTATACAGCTTTCAAAGCTCACTATAAGCCTACAACTGAAGAAGACATTTCATCCCCTCATACTATTTGCTTCAAAGTTCTTTGTGCCATGGGTTCTTTCATGGGACTATGGTTACAAAACTGATCAACTTCTCCAAGGGCCAGTTCTAATTCACAAGTTCAAAATTAGATGGTGGTCCAAATTTCAAAAACATCAAAAGGCCTCCTTAGAAACTGTGGAACAATGGCTACTCAAACGGCCTAAGGAGCAAAGACAACTTCCTTCAACTTCGGCCCAAAACCCTACGACCTTTTTGGCCCAAAAATCAAATGCTCAATCCCTCTTGGCCCAAGCCAAGTCTGAAGAAGAATATTTTACTATCATGCAACAATTGCTGAGCAACAGGTCCTCCACTTCGAAAACTCCAAGCCAAGCTAGCTCATCTTCTGATGTCGTCAGTCTCGGTAATGATAACGAGGATGACTGCTTCGAAATATTGTCTGTCTTAAAGCACCAATAACTCTTCACATGCCTACAGTTCAAGGTCAACTTTTTCGGCTATCATCAAGACAACTTTTGGTCATCACATGGCTACAGGAACTCCACTTGCAACAACTTTTGACATCTTGCAACAATTTTTGACATTTTCCACTCCACTTAAATATCTTTTTACCTTTCACATGTATAATAGTAACTTATAATCATTGTAAACCTCTTTCCTTCATCTATAAAAGGAAGAGGCTCTCTACTTCATTTTACAAGTTTTTTCCTTTCAAGTTTTCTTAAGGATACCTCTCCCTTTCCTTATTCTATCTCCTTGTAAGTGTCCGGTATCAAAGCTTCAATAAAACTATCTTCTTACAATCTTTATTTGTTTTCTTCTTACAATCTTTATTTGTTTTTTGAATCTATATCCGTGGCTGGTTCTACCGCCCATATTTTTATGCTTTTATGACTTGTTGTTTTATTCTTTATATCTATATCTGTGGCTGGTTCTACCGCCCATAATTTTATGCTATTATAACTTGTTGATTTATTATATTTATTGCATTCTCATTTTCATTTACTGCATCTTCTTATTATTTATTGTTCTTTCTTCTTCTTCTTTATATTAATTTTATCTCTGTTGGATATCCCTTCGATCCTGCGTGTCCATTGGTGTATATATATATATATATATATATATATATATATATATATATATATATATATATATATATATATATATATATAACGAACTGGCTTTGCTGCCTATTGAGTATATATATGTATATATTTCATATTTAAATTTCATATTTATCTTTACAAATTTATATATATATTCATAACAGACTGGCTCTGCCGCCTATTGAATATATATATACTAATATTTAATTTTCATTTCTGAAGATTTCTCTTTCTTGTGCATTTTGTTTATTTCTTTAATTATTTATATATTGCTCAAGATTTAAATTTTACAAAACTTCCTCCTTTCTATCATCCTTTAGATTGGCCATGCAATCAGAGCCTGAGGGGGAAAATGTTCTATTTAATATTCGGATTCACATTTAAACATTTTTTGAGAGATTGGTAAGATGATCTTAAGGTAATAAGACAGCTTTTTCAGAGGTATAAAAAGGCTTGGGTTGTAAGCCGAGAGAAGGCATGTTTAGGTCAGTGATTCCTTTGGCGATTGCCTCACTTAACTCAAAAGATCAACCTAGAAAAATTCTTTAAGTATGAATCTAATTTTCTGTAGGACAGTTTCTTCTTCAAACTCTTCTACCTCGTCCTCTGAGTCGAGAAAGATAGTTAATAGTGAAAAAATAATAATAAAAAATTTTAAAAAATGTATAGATAATTGGAAAATTCCAAAAGTACAAAAGGATTAGATATATCAGACTACAAAACTCAATTTTTTCAAAACTGATTTCACAATCAAAACTGAAGAAAGAGATCTTCAAATTACAAAACCCTTTGAGACGATTTCTCTTCTGTCTCAAAAATCCTTACAAAAACACCGTGAAAAACAATACAAATACATCCATATAGGTTTAGTCCAAGTTGGAATTAAACCGCGCACAAAAGAATGATTGAACACCTCAATCCTAGCAGTTCTTAGAGATACTAGGTTCATAAACTTTCAGGGCTCCTTGCTTAGTTCAGTTGAGTCTAGTTTGTGCAGTGGACCAATATCTTTTGATTGCTATTCAAATTTTACTGTTTAGTTAAACGACAGTAATATTACAAAATCTCTTGTTTTACAAATCAAAACTCACAATTACAAAATGCTTGAAGGATCTATTCCTCTCGCACTGATTTACAAAATCCATTTCAAAGCTATGGTTTCTACTACAAAACATAAGTTTCAGAGTAAAAAAGAAGAAACTTTGCTTTTACAAATTGATCTTACAAAATCTAACACTGTAATCCCTATATCTATCCAATGGAAGGACATAACCCTGCCAGAAGAATGGGTCTTAGAAGGCGCAGTAGAACCAAAATCTTCAAAAATAGTTGAGCCAAACGTTCAACTAAGCCAAATAACCCAGTATGACGATGGAAGAGTCAGCCTTAGCTTTAACAGAAGCCTTAGGTTTTCAGATGAATCCTTAACATCCAGTACTGTAGACATAGGAAGAGTGTCTTGTATACCTTCTGTCATTAGTTTGCCTGTTATAAAACCAATTAGAATACAAAATATTCAGTCTAGGTATTCTACCTCAGACTTACCTAGCTCTTCTAGGTTTTCTACTTCAGAAATACCTAGATCCACTTTACAAAATGTAGATTACTCTACAAATGTTCCACATCCAGTTTATACAAATTTACAAAACGAGTCTGTTCAGGTTGAAACCCAATCAGAGTCAAAACCTACTTCTCCTATATTTTCAGCCATTACAGAAAATGTAAACCATGAATTAATGTGCTTGAAAAAGAATTTGAAGTGGACAAACAATATTTGCATGATGATTTTTATTCTCCTAAAAATCATAAAAAGCAAATGTGGTTTTTCAAAAATTTCAATGATCAAAGGAAAAAAATTCAAATGGAATATTATGACTTTATATATCAATACAAAGTTCATATTCTTTTCTTTGATTGGTTTGAGATGTATGCTGAACAGTATAACATTCCATATCTGTTTTCAAAAATTTCTAAAAAGTTCAAAAAATCTACAAAATCAACAATCCTAGTTTCAAAACCTTCTCAAATTTCAAAACCTAAACAACAGGCGTCAGAAGATAATCAATCAAACTTCATTGCGGCTCTAAAAGATCTTCTAAAGAAAGCAGAAGAAAAATTGTCTGTTAATCCTGTTACTATTAAAAATAAAACTCCACACAAAAAGAATTCAAAACAACAGGTTTTAAAGGAACAAAGCCCTCAAGAAACCTTTGAATTACAAAAGAAACCTCTTCCAAAATCAATCCCAGAATTACAAATAGAAAGTGAATTCAAAATCTCTGAATCCATTAACAATCATAAGTCATTACAAAAAGAAGAACTAGTCATTCAAAATTTGAGTACTAATTATTCAACTTCCTCTTCAAACTCCAACTAGGAGTCCGAAGAAAACATGCCTTTACAAAAAGATGGATTAGTTAATAATTCATCCAATTCATATTCTAAAATTGAATATGAAAAAAATGCAAAAAATGTCAACATGCTTTTAAAAAATCAAGAATTAGTCTTAGATGTTTTAAAGCATGAAGAAAATCCTAAAGATCAGAAAAAATTACAAAACCCTTCAGTCCAATGCCTCCAAAGAGAAATAAAAATCACTAAGAATGAGTTTAAAAAGCTTAAAGAGAAAAAGGCATAGACTCAAAAGCAATCCAGCTTTTATTTTCAAAATCCCAGGAAGAATCTGAGAAAAATAAAGAAAATAGTTTGGAAACTCAAAAACCTCCAGAAGATTTTCTTTTCATCCTTGATCAGATCACCTTCAGAAAATATTTAATACAAATTAACATTATTTTTTCAAGAGATTTCAAAATCAATACAATTGCCTTATTTGATACAGGAGCAGATTTGAACTGTATTAAAGAAGAAATTGTTCCAAAGAAATTTTATGAAAAAACCATAGAAAAACTTTCAACAGCAAATAATTCAAAAATGGCTATTAGCTATAAGACAGAAGCCTCCATAGCTAATGGTGATTTTCTTTTCAAAACCTCATTCGTAATTGTTCAAGATATCCATCATAGTGTAATCTTAAGGACTCCTTTCATTAACTTGATAACTCCCTACAAGGTTAACGATGATAATATCTCCTTCAAAACTACAAAACAAACTCTTGTTTCCCTTTCGTTAAAAAACCAAAAACAAGAAATCTTAATATTTGTAATTATGAGATTAATGTTTTAATAGAAGGAAAAAAGTAACACTTGTTGTATTTACAGCAAGATGTTTCTTTAACAAAAATTGAAAAACAATGACAAAACGATTTGGTGAAAAGGAAAATTTTGGATTTCAAAACCCAAATTGAAAGAGAAATTTATTCTGATTTACCAAATGCCTTTTGGAATCGAAAATAACATATGGTAGATTTACCATATGAAAATGGTTTCGATGAAAAACAAATACCTACAAAAGTCAAACCAATCCAAATGAATACTGAACTAGAACAATATTGTCGTTCAGAAATTTTGGATTTGAAGAAAAAAGGATTAATTACAGAATCTAGATCTCCTTGAAGTTGTGCAGCTTTTTATGTAAACAAAAATTCAGAAATAGAAAGAGGCATTCCTAGATTAGTAATTAATTACAAACCTCTGAAGAAAGCTTTGAAATGGATCAGGTATCCAATTCCAAACAAAAAAGATCTTTTACAAAAACTTCATTCTGCATTTGTATTTTTCAAATTTGATATGAAATCAGGATTTTGGCAAATACAAATTGATCAAAAAGATAGATACAAAACTGCATTCACAGTTCCCTTTGGACAGTATGAGTGGAAAGTCATGCCTTTTGGCCTGAAAAATGCCCCATCAGAATTTCAGAGAATTATAAATGAAATCTTTAATCCATATTCAAAATTTTGCATAGTCTATATAGATGATGTTCTTGTGTTCTCAGAGTCAATTGAACAACACTTCAAACACTTAAGAACATTCTTCTCTGTTACAAAACGAAATGGCCTTACCGTTTCAAAATCAAATATTTCTCTCTTCCATACCAGGGTTAGGTTTCTAGGCCATTACATATCCCAATGAACCATTACTCCAATAGAGAGAAGTCTAGAATTTTCAAACAAATTTCTTGATAAAATCTTGGATAAAAACCAGCTATAGAGATTCTTAGGTAGCTTGAATTATGTCTTAGATTTTTGTCCAAATATTAACCGTCTAGCAAAACCCTTGCATGATAGGTTAAAGAAAAACCCTGTTCCATGGACAGATCATCACACTGAAGTGATCCGTCACATTAAACAACAGGTCCAAACCATTCCTTGTCTGCATTTAGCAGATCCATTAGCCCCTAAGGTAGTCGAAACAGATGCCTCAGAGTTAGGTTATGGTGGAATTTTAAAACAGATTCAAAATGGAAAAAGAACAAATAGTTCAATTCCATTCTGCACATTGGAATGATTGTCAAAAGAAATACTCTACCATCAAAAAAGAGATTCTTGCAATTGACATGTGCATACAAGGCACTCTTCCATTTCTGAAGTAGAAAACCTAAAAGAGCTAGGTAAGTCTGAGGTAGAATACCTAGGTTGAATATTTTGTATTCCAATTAGTTTTGTAACAGGCGTTTACTAATGACAGAATGTATACAAGGCACTCTTCCTATGTCTACAGTACTGGATGTTAAGGAATCATCTGAAAACCTGAGGCTTCTGTTAAAGTTAATGCTGACTCCTCCATCATCATACTGGGTTATTTGCCTCAGTTAAACATTTGGCTCAACTATTTTTGAAGATTCTGGTGAAGATTCTGGTTCTACTGTACCTTCTAAGACCCATTCTTCTGGTAGGGTTATGTCCTTCCATTGGATAGATCTAGGGATTACAGTGTTGGATTTTGTAAGATGAGTTTGTAAAAGCAAAGTTTCTTCTCTTTTACTTTGAAACTTATGTTTTGTAGCAAAAGTAGAAACCATAGCTTTAGTAATGGATTTTGTAAATCAGTGTGAGAGGAATAGATCATTCAAGCATTTTGTAATTGTGAGTTTTGATTTGTAAAACAAAGGATTTTGTAATATTACTGTCATTTAACGAAATAGTAAGATTTGGATAGCAATAACAAGATATTGGTCTATTGCGCAAACTAGACTCGACTGAACTACGCAAAGAGTCCTGAAAGTTTATGAACCTAGTATCTCTAAGAACTGCTAGGATTGAGGTGTTTAATCCTTCTTTTGTAAGTGATTTAATTCCAACTTGGACTAAACCTATATGGATATATTTGTATTGTTTTTCACGGTGTTTTTGTAAGAATTTTTTAGACAGAAGAGAAATCGTCTCAAAGGGTTTTGTAATCTGAAGATCTCTTTCTTCAGTTTTGATTGTGAAATCAGTTTTGAAAAAATTAAGTTTTGTAATCTGATAGATCTGATCCTTTTATACTTTTGGAATTTCCCAATTATCTATACATTTTTAAAAATTTTCGATTATTATTTTTTCACTATTAACTATCTTTCTCGACTCAGAGGACGAGGTAGAAGAGTTTGAAGAAGAAACTGTCCTACAGAAAATTGGATTCATACTTAAAGAATTTTTCTAGGTTGATCTTTTGAGTTAAGTGAGGTAATCGCCAAAGGAATCACTGCCCTAAACACGCCTTCTCTCGGCTTACAAAGACGGGACTTACAACCCAGGCCTGTTTACACCTTTAAAGAAGCTGTCTTATCACCTTAAGATCATTTTACCAACCTCTCAAAATTGTTTAAATGTGAATCCAAACCTTAAATAGAACCATTTGCCCCCAGGCTCTGATACCAAGGACGCACCGGGATCGAAAGGGAGATGAGCTAATAGATAAGAAACAAAATCTAAATCTTGAACAATATATAAATAATTAAAGAAATAAACAAAATGCATAAAAAAGGAAAATCTTTAAAAATGAAAATTAAATATTAGTATATATATATTCAATAGGCGGCGGAACTAGTCCGTTATGAATATATATATAAATTTATAAAGATAAATATGAAATATATACATATATATACTCAATAGGCAGCAGAACCAGTCCGTTATGAATATATATACATATATATATGCAGATCAGGAGGTTGAACCGACCATATGCATGCAAAATAAATTTAAAATTTTTGAAAAAGAAATTAAAGAAAACTTATTTCAAAATCTTATAAATTTTGAAAGTTTTGTACAAAAGTTTTGGAGATGTAATTCTGAGTAGGATTTACAAAGGTTGCTCAGCACATGAGCTTCCTAAGATCTACTACAAGGAAGTTACAGTGTTTGTAGGTTTGTAGGTGAAGTAGAGGTAGGGCAAGATGGGAAGTGAATCGAGCTTTTTGCTCCTTTCTTCACCTCGGGGTGAAACTCCTTCAGGACCTTCTTCGGATTCTCTCGACTTAAGAAGCTTGAAGAAGCTTGTAAAGGGAGAAGCTTGTATTGCAGATGTGTTTAAGAAGCTTGAATTTTGCCTTGGATAGGTGCCTCCTTATATAGAAGTGACCAGGAGCAGTTTTGTAATTTTTTAGAATCTTGAATAGTATCTGCCACTTACTTTCTCATGTGTGAACAGTACTTGTACAGTGTCTGAACAGTTCTTTCTATCAGGTGAACAGTGCTCGAACAGTGTTTGAACAGTTCTTCCTATTGTCTTCACATGTAAACAGTAAAAGTGAATAGTGACAGGAGAATAGTACCTTGTTAGTTTTGTAAGAAAGAAAAATAAAAGTGCAAAATTACAAGAGTAAAATTAAAAGCAAAAATAAAGAGAATGAAAAGCAAAATGGATAGTTTTGCCGCCATAAATTTTTTTTGCTGGTCTTTTTTTTTTTTTTTAAATGGAGTGGAGCTGGGATCACTCGTGTCAGCCCTCCATCATGTTTTGTAGGTTGTGCCATGTCTTCTCATCGTCACTCATTTCATCTTTTGACGAGACAAAAGGTAAGTCATAATAACTTTCATATTGAATCATGTAATTTTCGTACTGTGTTTCAATATGAAAGGGTTTTGGACTTGGCAAATGTTCATAATATCGACGACTGTCTTTGCTCGCCATTTGTTGAGTTGGAGAAAGTGATCTTCGTGATTGCATGGCTAATCCGGAAAATGATAAAGAGAAGGAAGTTTTGTATCCAGGTAGAAGTAATGGATCGCTTGTTGCAGCTCTCCATTTGCTAATACTTCTGGAGGTGTTGAAATGATTTGAATGTTGACTGATTTTTAGCGTAATAATAGTCTTCTGACTTCTTGAAGGACTCTATTTCTCAAAAATCTTATCATTTCACAATCAGATCTTGTGACTCGGACTCCAGCTAACATACCCCATTTGAATAGTTCTCTGGCGTCTAGATATCGAGTTCCAGACATCTGAGTTGTTTTGAAGCGGGGGATGCTGAAATCTAAGCTGTGTTCATAATCTGGATAGCACAAAGGATATCGGTTAAGATGTTCCTGAATGCAATGAAAACGGAGTTTTGAATGGTATTCCCATTCCCATGACCATCCATTGTGACCTTGCTGATTACTTTTTGTAAAATTGAGACATTTTTGGAGAGTATCTAGCTGTTCTTTGGTTTTGGACTGGATGATGTTTTGTAATAACTACTTGCGGATCTCTTGAGGAAGACCGTTGAAAACTTGTTGCCTGAATTTCTTCGAAAGACAATGGGTTTGGAAATGTTTTAAGGACCTATTGGCACTAAGTGAAGCAAAAAGGACTTCACTGTGGTGATAATTTTTCACATTGACCAGTGGAGCCAATGGTAATTTTATACTAGAATCTAGTGAGGATCCTAGGTCTTCAGTCCTTCGCTTTTGAATTTTTACACTAGAATCCAATGGGGATCCTAGGCCTTCGAATTTCTATTTTTGTAATTCAATGTGATTATTTTGGTTAGAAGTGAATGGATCTGATGGACTAATTCTGGATGTAATGGTTTTCTATAAAATTTGGTTTTGTAAAAACTTGATGAATGATTGAGCTACCATGATATGATCCTCATGATATTGAATTCTGCTCTGTCAGCCACATATTTATCAGCTTCCTCAAACTCATTACAAAGTGCATTGAGAGCTGTTACTCCCAATCGTTTGTTTTATATTAAAGTCTAAAGATTGTCTAATAAACATTGGTGCCTTTCTGTGAGAACATATGCAGTTCTGGCTACATTAATTTTGAATTTTTGAGCAGGAGTTTTGAAAAAGACTATCGGTCCAAAGTTGACTAAATCACCATTATTGGATAATTCTGCCATCTGCAAAAACTCACAAGGATTAGTTTGTAATAAGCAGTAATCAAAAAATTGATTTTTGAAAATAAGCTCGTTTAAAGTAATTTATTTCTGTAAATGTTGTCTTGTTTCCTGTTCCAAAATATTTATTTGATTATCAAAGATGGAATAAGCCTTTATGATATTCAAATTCTTTGTTTTGGATTTTTCAACAAAAGAAAAAATAAGATTTTGATTCTTTATTTTAAAAGAAATACTATTATAGTTGTCTATGTAGGAAGTAATCAAATTGATGAATGGCGTCCCTAAAATGACAGTATGACTGATATCTTTTATTAAAACAAATGAAATTTTTAGAAGAAGATTTGAATTAGCTATTGAAACCTCTGTTTTGTAATTAATCTTGATTTTGGAATTATTTGCAACTGAAAGTTTTTCAGTAGTTTTTTTATGAAAATTTTCTAGAACAATTGAGGACTAGTTTTACTAGTCTTTTTTGAAGGTTTTTTGTAATAGGAGTCTTTTCTGGTTTTGAAGAGTTTTTGTATTTTTGGGATGATTTTTTGTAAGGTTTTCTGCTACAACTTCCTCCACAATCTGGAGTAGGGTTCTTGGTTCCTATTTCAAATTGTTTGCAGAAAGATCCTAACTCTTGACGAGTTTTTCTCATTTCCCATTTCAGATGTTTTTGTAATTTCAAATCCTGAAAAATCTTTAAACCTTCTTTTTGAGTGAGACTGATTAGTTCACCATAGGTTAATTTATCATACAGGATTTGATTTCCAAATGCTTCCTTGATTTTATTCCTAACTTTTTCTCCTAAAAGGGTTGGAAGTCCAGCAATGAATTTTTCTTTCGAAAATGGTTGATTAAAAACTTCTCTAAGCATTACCCTAGTAAGAAAAATATTTTTCTAATACTGAAAATCACTCAGTTTTTGGCATCTAAGGTTTGAAAGAAGTTCGGCATTCTTATCCTTAAGATGAGATGGGTCACCTACGAAATGTAAGGAGATTTTTACTATCAAGGTGGCTACTGTATCTGGGATTGGTTGGCCTAACTCATCAAGAATTGGCACGCCATCTTCTTGAGTTTGTATGGATTCAGACATACCATCTATATTTCATTCATAGACAGTAGAGGCATTGAATTTAGACTGGGTCAAAATTTCAGTTCTATTTTCTATGCCTAAGTCTGGAGTTGTTATTGGGAGGGGTGTTGCTACCCGCAGCCAACAAAGCCTATTGATTTGTAAAGGTTTTGAAAACTAAATTTGTTCAGCTTGGATAGGTTGGTTTTCTTGGCTTTGGACATCTGAATCTGAATCTTCCTCAATTATATTGACACTCCTTTGGGACGTTTGAGGTGTTTCAGGTGCTACTGGAGTAGAAGTTAAAGCTTCTAGCATAGTTTTCATGTCTCTCAAAGCTTGGATAAATTCAGAATTGCTGTTGTTTTGTAAATCTTTTTTACTATTTTTGGAAACTTGGAATGGTTTGAAGATTAAGTTTTTCAGTTTTGTATCTGGCTTTGTTTTAATTTGGGAAACTATAGCCTGTTGGTTTTGTTCCATTTTTTGTAATTGTTTACCTATGGTATGCAAATGGGCATTTGTAAAATTATTCTGTAGAACAATATTTTTTATATTCATAGAATCATTTTCATTTGAAATTTTATAAGAGGCTGCTTCTACTATTTGTTCTAAGTGGAGAATTTTTACTTTCCTAAGTGGAGGATGTTCAGACTGTATTTTTCCACCATCTGAAATTTCCCATTCAGAAACTTTGTTTCTAACAGTGACAGGGTTAACAGATAATTTTTCTTCTATCTTCTTTAGAAGAGCTTTTAAAGCCGCGATGAACTCTGATTGGTTGTCTTCTAACTCCTGTTGTTTAGGTTTTGGAATTTGAGAAGGTTTTGAAACTGGATCTAATTTTTTGAAAGTTTTTGGGGTTTTGAAAAACGGATATGAAATATTATGCTGTTGAGCATACATCTCAAACCAATCAAAGAAAAAAATATGAACTTTATGTTGGTATATAAAGTCATAATATTCCTTTTGAATTTCTTCCCTTTGATCATTGAAATTTTTGAAAAACCATATTTACTTTTTGTGATTTTTAGGAGAATAAAAATCATCATGCAAATATTATTTGTCTACTTCAAATTCTTTTTCAAGCACATTAAGTTCATGGTTTACATTTTCTGTAATGGCTGAAAAGGTAGGAGAAGTAGGTTCTGACTCTGTTTGGGTTTCAACCTGAACAGACTCGCTTTGTAAATTTGTATAAATTGGATGTGGAACATTTGTAGAGTAATCTACATTTTGTAAAGTGGCTCTAGGTATTTCTGAAGTAGAAAACCTATAAGAGCTAGGTAAGTCTGAGGTAGAAAACCTAGAAGAGCTAGGCTGAATATTTTGTATTTCAATTGGTTTTGTAACAGGAAAACTAATGACAGAAGGTATACAAGACACTCTTACTATGTCTACAGTACTGGATATTGAGGAATCATCTGAAAACCTAAGGCTTCTGTTAAAGCTAAGACCGACTCTTTCATCATCATACTGGGTTATTTGTCTTAGTTGAACGTTTGGCTCAACTATTTTTAAAGATTCTGGTTCTGCTGCACCTTCTAAGACCCATTCTTCTGGCAAGGTTATGTCATTCCATTGGATAGATCTAGAGATTACAGTGTTGGATTTTGTAAGATCAATTTGTAAAAGCAAAGTTTCTTCTTTTTTACTCTGAAACTTATGTTTTGTAGCAAAAGCAGCAACCATAGCTTTGTAATGGATTTTGTAAATCAGTGCGAGAGGAATAGATTCTTCAAGCATTTTGTAATTGTGAGTTTTGATTTGTAAAACAAGAGATTTTGTAATATTACTGTCGTTTAATGAAACAGTAAAATTTAAATAGCAATCAAAAGATATTGGTCCACTGCACAAACTAGACTCGACTGAACTAAGCAAGGAGTCATGAAAGTTTATGAACCTAGTATTTCTAAGAACTGCTAGGATTGAGGTATTCAATCCTTCTTTTGTATGCGATTTAATTCCAATTTGGACTAAACCTATATGGATGTATTTGTATTGTTTTTCACGATGTTTTTGTAAGGATTTTTTAGACGGAAGAGAAATCGTCTCAAAGGGTTTTATAATATGAAGATCCCTTTCTTCAGTTTTGATTGTGAAATCCGTTTTGAAAAAATTGAGTTTTGTAGTCTGATAGATCTGATCCTTTTGTACTTTTGAAATTTCTCAATTATCTATACATTTTTCAAAATTTTCAATTATTATTTCTTCACTATTAACTATCTTTCTCGACTCAGAGGACGAGGTAGAAGAGTTTGAAGAAGAAACTGTCCTACAGAAAATTGGATTCATACTTAAAGAATTTTTCTAGGTTGATCTTTTGAGTTAAGTGAGGTAATCGCCAAAGGAATCACTGCCCTAAACACGCCTGCCTCGGCTTACAAAGACGGGACTTACAACCCAAGCCTGTTTTACACATCTAAAGAAGCTGTCTTATCACCTTAAGATCATCTTACTAACCTCTCAAAAATGTTTAAATGTGAATCCAAACCTTAAATTGAACCTTTTTCCCCTGTGCTCGATACCAAGGGCCTTGGGCGAGGGGAAAGGGGATGAGCTAACAGGGAAGAAATAAAATCTAAATCTTGAGCAATATATAAATAATTAAAGAAATAAATAAAATGCATAAGAAAAAGAAATCTTCAGAAATTAAATTTATAAATTAAAGATTAAATATATATATATATATATATATATTCAATAAGCGGCAGAGCCAGTCCGTTATAAATATATATACTTATCAGAAATAAAAATTAAGCTTAAAATTTAAATATGAATATACATGTATATATTCAATAGGCAGCAGAATCAGTCCATTATGAATATATATACGTATATTTATGCAAGATAAGCGGTTGAACCGATCATATGTATGCAAAATAAATTTAAAATTTTTGTAAAAGAAATTGAAGAAAACTTACTTCAAAATCTTATGAATTTTGAAAGTTTTGTACAAAGGTTTTGGATATATAATTCTGGGTAGGACTTACAAAGGTTGCTCAGCACATGAGCTTCCTAAGATCTACTATAAGGAAGTTACAGGGTTTGTAGGTTTGTAGGTGAGGTAGAGATAGGGCAGGGATGAATGACTTTCTTGCTCCTTTCTTCACCTCGGGGTGAAACTCCTTCAGAACCTTCTTTGGATTCTCTCGGCTTAAGAAGCTTGAAAGGAAGAAGCTTGAAAAGGGAGAAGCTTGTATTGAAGAGGCTTGGGTTGAAGAAGCTTAAAGCTTGTGTTTAAGAAGCTTCCTTTTTTGTCTTGGATAGATGCCTCCTTATATACTTGACCAGTGTCTAAACAGTTCTTCCTGTCAAGTAAACAGTGCTCGAACAGTGCTTGAACAGTTCTTCACAGGCTTGGGTTGCAAGTCCTGTCTTTGTAGCCGAGAGGGCGTGTTTAGGGCAGTGATTCCTTTGGCGATTACCTCACTTATCTCAAACGATTAACCTAAAAAAATTCTTTAAGTATGAATCCAATTTTCTATAGAACAGTTTCTTCTTCAAACTCTTCTACCTCATCCTCTGAGTCGAGAAAGATAGTTAATAGTGAAGAAATAATAATCAAAAATTTTGAAAATATATAGATAATTGGGAAATTCCAAAAGTAAAAAATGATCAAATCTATCAGACTATAAAACATAAATTTTTCAAAACTGATTTCACAATCAAAACTGGAGAGAGAGATCTTCATATTACAAAACCAATTGGAATACAAAATATTTAGCCTAGGTATTCTACCTCAGAAGATATAAACCATGAACTTAATGTGCTTGAAAAAGAATTTGAAGTGAACAAACAATATTTGCATGATGATTTTTATTCTCCTAAAAATCATAAAAAGCAAATGTGGTTTTTTAAAAATTTCAATGATCAAAGGAAAGAAATTCAAAAGGAATATTATGACTTTATATACCAACACAAAGTTCATATTCTTTTCTTTGATTGGTTTGAGATGTACGCTAAACAGCATAACATTTCATATCCGTTTTCCAAAACTCCAAAAATTTTCAAAAAATCAAATCCAGTTTCAAGGCTGCACCGGGATCGAAAGGGGATGAGCTAACAGAGAAAAAACAAAATCTAAGTCTTGAACAATATATAAATAATTAGAGAAATAAACAAAATGCACAAGAAAGGAAAAAACCAAGAAATGAAAATTAAATTTGTAAATATATATATTCTATAGGCGGCAGAGCCAGTTCGTTAAGAATATATATACTTATCAGAAATAAAAATTAAACTTGAAATTTAAATATGAATATACATGTATATATTCAATAGGCGGCAGAGCCAGTCCGTTATGAATATATGTATATTTATGCAAGATAGGCGGTTGAACCGACCATATGCATGCAAAATAAATTTAAAAATTTTTTGTAAAAGAAAGTGAAGAAAACTTACTTCAAAATCTTATAAATTTTGTAAGATTTGTACAAAAGTTTTGGAGATGTAATTTCGGGTATTACTTACAAAGGTTGCTCAGCACATGTGCTTCCTAAGATCTACTACAAGGAAGTTACAGGGTTTGTAGGTTTGTAGGTGAGGTAGAGGTAGCAGGGATGAATAACCTTCTTGCTCCTTTCTTCACCTCAGGGTGAAACTCCTTTAAGACCTTTTTCGGATTCTCTCGGCTTAAGAAGCTTGAAAGGAAGAAGCTTGAAAGGAAGAAGCTTGAAAAGGGAGAAGCTTGAAAAGGGAGAAGCTTGTATTGAAGAGGCTTGGGTTGAAGAAGCTTGGTTTTGCCTTGGTAGGTGCCTCCTTATATAGAAGTGACCAGAGGCAGTTTTGTAGTTTTTTGAAATCTTGAACAGTATCTGCCACTTAATTTTTCACATGTGAACAGTACTTGAACAAGTTCTTCCTATCGGCTGAACAGTGCTCGAACAGTGTTTGAACAGTTCTTCCTGTTGTCTTCACATATGAACAGTAAAAGTGAATAGTGACATGTGAACAGTACCTTGTCAGATTTTTTATAAGAAAAAAAAGTAAAAGTGGAAGAGTAAAAATTAAAAGCAGGATGGAAAATAAAGAGAATGAACAGTATCTGCCACTTAATTTTTCACATGTGAACAGTACTTGAACAAGTTCTTCCTATCGGCTGAACAGTGCTCGAACAGTGTTTGAACAGTTCTTCCTGTTGTCTTCACATATGAACAATAAAAGTGAATAGTGACATGTGAACAGTACCTTGTCAGATTTTTTATAAGAAAAAAAAGTAAAAGTGGAAGAGTAAAAATTAAAAGCAGGATGGAAAATAAAGAGAATGAAAAGCAAAATGGATAATTTTGCCGCCATAAATTTCTTTTGCTGGTCTTTTTTTTTTTAATGGAGTGGAGCTGGGACCACTTGTGTCAGCCTTCCATCATGTTTTGTAGGTTGTGCCATGTCTCCTCATCGTCACTCGTTTCATCATCTGACGAGAAAGAAGGTAAGTTGTAATAACTTTCATTTGAACCATGTAATTTTCGTACTGTGTTTCAATATGAAAGGATTTTAAACTTGGCAAATGTTCATAATGGACATGTATCTGAGAATATGTACTCGTATAGACTAGCGCATACTCTGGATATCGATATTTTCGCCAGTTATCGATGACTGTCTTTGCTCGCTAATTGTTGAGTTGGACAAAGTGATCTTCGTGATTGCATGGCCAATCCGGAAGATGATAGAGGAGGAAGTTTTGTATCCAGGTAGAAGTAATGGATCGCTTGTTGCAGCTCTCCATTTGCTAATACTTTTGGAGGTGTTGAAATGCTTTGTATGTTGACTGGTTTTTGGCGTAATAATAGTCTTCTGACTTCTTGAAGGACTCTATTTCCCAAAAACCTTATCATTTCACAATCAGATCTTGTGACGCTAACTCCAGCTAACATACCCCATTTGAATAGTACTCTGGCGTCTAGATATCGAGTTCCAGACATCTGAGTTGTTTTAAAGCGAGGGATGCTGAAATCTAGGCTGTGTTCACAATCTGGATAGCACAAAGGATATCGGTTAGGATGTTCCTGAGTGCAATGAAAACGGGGTTTTGAATGGTACTCCTCCATGACCATCCATTGTAACCTTGCTGATTACTTTTTGTAAAATTGAGACATTTTTGGAGGACATCCAGCTGTTCTTTGGTTCTGGACTGGATGATGTTTTGTAATATCTGCTCGCGGATCTCTTGAGGAAGACCGTTGAGAACTTGTTGCCTGAATTTCTTCGAAAGACAACGGGTTTGGAAATGTTCTAAGGACCTATTGACACCAAGTGAAGTTCAAAGGACTTCACTGTGGTGATAATTTTTTACATTAACCAGTGAGGCCAATGGGAATTTTACACTAGAATCCAGTGGGGATCCTAAGCCTTCAGTCCTTCGCTTTTGAATTTTTACACTAGAATACAGTGAGGATTCTAGGCCTTCAAATTCATGTTTTTGTAATTCAATGTGATGATTTTAGTTAGAAGTGGATGGATCTGATGGACTAATTCTGGATGTAATGGTTTTGTATAAATTTAATTTTGTAAAAACTCAATGAATAATTGAGCTACCATGATATGATCCTCATGATATTTAATTCCGCTAAGGAGGTCAGCCATATATTTATTAGCTTCCTCGAGCTCAATACAAAGTGCATTGAGAGCTGTTACTCCCAACCGTTTGTTTTGTATTATAGTCCAAAGATTATCTAATAAACATTGGTGTCTTTCTGTGGGAACATATGCAGTTCTAGCTACATTAATTCTGAATTTTTGAGCAAGAGTTTTGAAGAGGACTATCGGTCCAAAGTTGACTAAATCACCATTATTGGATGATTCTGCCATCTGCAAAAACTCACAAGAGTTAATTTGTAATAAGCAGTAATAAAAAAAATTAATTTTTGAAAACAAGCTCGTTTTGTAAAGAAATTTCTTTTTGTAAATACTATTTTGCTTTCTGTTCCAAAACATTTATTCGATTATCAAAAATGGAATAAGCCTTTATGATATTCAAATTCTTTATTTTGGGTTTTTCAACAAAAGGCAAAACAAGATTTTGATTCTTTGTTTTAAAAGAAATACTATCATAGTGGACTCTGTAGGAAGTAATCAAATTGATGAATGATGTCCCTAAAATGACACTATGATTGATATCTTTTATTAAAACAAATGAAATTTTTAGAAGAAGATTTGAATTGGCTATTGAAGCCTTTGTTTTATAATTAATTTTGATTTTAGAATTGTTTGCAGCTGAAATTTTTCAATAGTTTTTTCTTGGAATTTCTTTGAAAAAACTATCGAAATTTTAATCAAATATTTTCTGGAAGAAATCTCATTAAGAATGAAGAGATTTTTGTAGGTTTTTCAAGATTTTAAATTTCTAAATTATTTTCTTCTTCTTCGAGTTCTTCATTAATTTGTTTTGAAAGTAATTTTCGAATTGTTTCTGAGTCCTGTACCTGTTTTTCTTTAAGCTCACTAAGCTCAACCTTAATAGCTTTTATTTCTTCCTGGAGGCATTGGACTGAAACAGTTGATTGTTTTGAAGTCTTCTTTCTACCCAATATGGCCGTAAGGCCATATGTGTTTTTTACATCAGAGGGCAAAATAGAAGATTTTTGTACTGATTGTTAACACTTCAAAGGATTTTAAAAGCTTTTCCAAAAATTCTTTTTGTAGTTGAGAATCTTCAACCTGTGTAAGGATTTCTAAGAGTAACTTCTGGCCTTTAGAAAGAACATTGATTTTTAATTTGGGTTTTGTAAACAGTTCAATTTCTGTATCAGAAATCGAACTGGATGATGAACTTGTGATCAATTCATCAATTTGTAATCCTTCTTCATTTTCAATTACTAAAAATGGAACAAAACCAATAGGCTACAATTTCCCAAATTGAAACTAAATCAGATACAAAACCGAAAAACTCAATCTTCAAACCATTCCAAGTTTCCAAAAACAGTCAAAAAGATTTATAAAACAACAGCAATTCTGAATTTATCCAAGCTTTGAAAGACATGAAAGCTAGGCTAGAAGCTTCAACTTCTACTCTAGTAGCACCTGAAACACCTCAAACTTCCCAAAAGAGTGTCAATATAATTGAGGAGGATTCAGATTCAGATGTCCAAAGCCAAGAAAACCAGCCTATCCAAGCTGAAGAAATTCAGTCTTCAAAACCTTTACAAATTAATAGACTTCATTGACCGCGGGTAGCAACACCCCTCCCAATAACAACTCCAGACTTAGGCATAGAAAATAGAACTGAAATTCTGACCCAGTCTAAATTCAATGCCTCCACTGTCTATGAATGGAACATATATGGTATGTCTGAATATAACATCTTGAATTTGCTCCAGCAAATGATCATGGCAGCAAATGCTTACAAAACCCAAACTGGAATCCCAGACAGAGCTATTACTGAACTCCTTATTGCAGGGTTCTCAGGACAGCTCAAAGGATGGTGGGATTATCATCTCACGAACCTACAAAAATCTGATATTCTAGAATCCATACAAACTCAAGAAGATGACGTGCCAATTCTTGATGAGTTAGGCCAACCAATCCCAGATGCAGTAGCCACCTTGATAGTAATAATCTCCTTACATTTCGTAGGTGACCCATCTCATCTTAAGGATAAGAATGCCGAACTCCTTTCAAAACTTCGATGCAAAAAACTGAGTGATTTTCAATATTACAAAAATACTTTTCTTATTAGGGTAATGCTTAGAGAAGATTCTAATAAGCCCTTTTAGAAAAAAAAATTCATTGCTGGACTTCCAACCCTTTTAGGAAAAAAAATTAGAAATAAAATCAAGGAAGCATTTGGAAATCAAATCCCGTATGATAAATTAACATATGGTAAACTAGTCAGTTTCACTAAAAAAGAAGGTTTAAAGATTTGTCAGGATTTGAAATTACAAAAACATCTGAAATGAGAAATGAGAAAAACTCGCAAAGAGTTAGGATTTTTCTGCAAACAATTTGAAATAGGCACTAAGAACCCTACTCCAGATTGTGGAGGAAGTTGTAGCAGAAAACCTTACAAATCATCCAAAAAATACAAAAACTCTTCAAAACCAGAAAAGATTCCTATTACAAAAAATATTCAAAAAATACTAGTAAAACTAGTCCTCAATCCAAAAAAAAATTCAAATATTTAACTTGCTACAAATGCGGAAAGAAAGGCCACACTACAAAGTTTTGCAAGTTAAACAGAAAACTTCATGAGTTACAATTAGAAGAAGAAGTTATCAATAAAATAACTGCTCTTTTAGTTGAAACCAAAGGTGAGTCCAGTTATTCTGAACCCATGAAAAATGAAGAAGGATTACAAATTGATAAATTGATCACAAGTTTATCATCCAGTTCGAGTTCTGATACAGAAACTGAACTGTTTACAAAACCAAAATTAAAAATAAATGTTCTTTCTAAAGACCAGAAGTTACTCTTAGAAATCCTTACACAGGTTGAAGATTCTCAACTACAAAAGGAAATTTTAGGAAAACTTTTAAAAATCTTTGAAGAACAACCAATATAAAAACCTTCTATTCTGTCATCTATTGCAAAAAACACAAATGACCTTACGGCCATATTGGATAGAAAGAAGACTTCAAAACAATCGATTGTTTCAGTCCAAAGCCTCCAGGAAGAAATAAAAGTTGTTAAGGTTGAGTTTAATGAGCTTAAAGAAAAACAGGTATATGACTCAAAAACAATTCAAAAATTACTTTCAAAATAAATCGATGAAGAACTCGAAGAAAAAGATGAAGAAAATACTTTAGAAATTCAAAATCTTGAAAAACTTACAAAAGATTTTCTCTTCATTCTTAATTAGATTTCTTCCAGAAAATATTTTATTAGAATTTCGATAGTTTTTTTTTAAAGATTTCAAGATCGATACAATTGCCTTATTTGATACAGGTGCAGATTTATATTGTATTAGGCATTGTTCCAAAAAAATTCCAAGAAAAAACTACTGAAAAACTTTCAGCTGTAAATAATTTCAAAATCAAAATTAATTACAAAATAGAGGCTTCAATAGCTAATTCAAATCTTCTTCTAAAAACTTCATTTCTTTTAATAAAAGATATCAGTCATAGTAACATTTTAGGGACGTCATTCATCAATTTAATTACTCCCTACAGAGTCAACTATGATAGTATTTCTTTTAAAATAAAGAATCAAAATCTTGTTTTTTTCCTTTTGTTGAAAAACCCAAAACAAAGAATTTGAATATCATAAAGGATTATTTCATCTTTGATAATCAAATAAATGTTTTAGAATAAGAAACAAGACAGCATTTACAAAAAGAAATTTCTTTAAACAAGCTTATTTTCAAAAATAAATTTTTTGATTACTGCCTATTACAAACTAACCCTTGTGAGTTTTTGCAGATAGTAGAATCATCCAACAATGGTGATTTAATCCACTTTGGACCGATAGTCCTTTCCAAAACTCCTGCTCAAAAATTCGGAACTAATGTAGCTAGAACTGCATATGTTCCCACGGAAATGCACCAATATTTATTAGACAATCTTTGAACTTTAATACAAAACAAACAGTTGGGAGTAACAGCTCTCAATGCACTTTGTATTAAGTTTGAGAAAGCTGATAAATATGTAGCTGACCTCCTTAGCAGAATTCAATATCATAAGGATCATATCATGGTAGCTCAATCATTCATCGAGTTTTTACAAAACTAAATTTTATACAAAACTATTACATCCAGAACTAGTCCATCAGATCCATCCATTTCTAACCAAAATCATCACCTTGAATTACAAAAACAGGAATTCGAAGGCCTAGGATCCCCACTAGATTCTAGTATAAAAATTCAAAAGCGAAGGACTGAAGGCCTAGGATCCCCACTGGATTCTAGTGTAAAATTATCATTGGCCCCAATGGTCAATATCAAAAATTATCAACACAGTGAAGTCATTTTTGCTTCACTTGGTGCCAATAGGTCTTTAGAACATTTCCAAACTCTTTGTCTTTCGAAGAAATTCTGGCAACAAATTTTCAATGGTCTTCCTCAAGAGATCCGCGAGCAGATATTACAAAACATCATCCAGTCCAGAACCAAAGAACAGCTGGATATTCTCCAAAAATGTCTCAATTTTACAAAAAGAAATTAGCAAGGTCACAATGGATGGTCATGGCAATGGGAGTACCATTCAAAACTCCGTTATTATTGCACTCAGGAACATCCTAACCGATATCCTCTATGCTATCCAGATTGTGAACACAGCTTAGATTTCAGCATCCCCCGCTTCAAAACAACTCAGATGTCTGGAACTCAATATCTAGACGCCAGAGAACTAATCAAATGGGGTATGTTAGCTGGAATTCGAGTCACAAGATCTGATTGTGAAATGACAAGATTTTTGGGAAATAAAGTCCTTCAAGAAGTCAGAAGACTATTTTACGCCAAAAACCAGTCAACATACAAATCATTTCAATACCTCCAGAAGTATTAGCAAATGGAGAGCTGCAACAAGCGTCCATTACTTCTACCTGGATTCCTCCTTTTTATCATCTTCTGGATTGGCCATGCAATCACGAAGATCACTTTGTCCAACTCAACAAATGGCGAGCAAAGACAGTCGTCGATAACTGGCAAAAATATCGATATCCAAAGCATACGCTAATCCATACGGGTACATATTCTCAGATATATGTCTACTATGAACATTTGCCAAGTTCAAAACCCTTTCATATTGAAACACAGTACGAAAATTACATGGTCCAATATGAAAGTTATTACGACTTACCTTCTATCTCGTCAGAAGATGAAACGAGTGACGATGAGGAGACACGGCACAACCTACAAAACATGATGGAGGGCTGACACGAGTGGTCCCAGCTCCACTCTATTTAAAAAAAAAAATCGGCAAAAGAAATTTATAGCGACAAAACTATCCATTCTGCTTTTCATTCTCTTTATTTCCACTTTTAATTTTACTCTTATAATTTTGCACTTTTACTTTTTTTTCTTACAAAACTAACAAGGTACTGTTCACCTGTCACTATTCACTTTTTTACTGTTCACATGTGAAGACAACAGGAAGAACTGTTCAAACACTGTTCGAGCACTGTTCACCCAACAGAAAGAACTGTTCAAGTACTGTTCACACGTGAGAAAGTAAGTGGCAGATACTGTTTAAGATTCCAAAAAATTAAAAAACTGCCCTTTGTCACTTCTATATAAGGAGACACCTATCTCCAAGGCAAAATTCAAGCTTCTTAAACACAAGCTTCAAGCTTCTTCAACCCAAGCCTCTTCAATACAAGTTTCTCCCTTTTCAAGCATTTTAAGCCGAGAGAATCCGAAGAAGGTCCTGAAGGAGTTCACCCCGAGGTGAAGAAAGGAGCAAGAAGGTCATTCATCCCTGCCCTACCTCTACCTCACCTACAATCCTACAATCCCTGTAACTTCCTTGTAGTAGATCTTAGGAAGCTCATGTGCTGAGCAACCTTTGTAAATCCTACCCGGAATTACATCTCCAAAACCTCTGTACAAAACTTTCAAAAAGTTTATAAAATTTCAAAGTAAGTTTCTTTGAAATTTCTTACAAAATTACAAATATTTCTTTCTTTTGCATGCATATGATCGGTTCAACCGTCTATCTTGCATAAATATACGTATATATATTCATAACGGACTGGCTATGCCGCCTATTGAATATATACATGTATATTCATATTTAAATTTCAAATTTAATTTTTATTTTTGATAAGTATACATATTCTTAACGGACTGGCTCTGCCGCCTATAGAATATATATATTTTATCTTTAATTTATAAATTTAATTTTCATTTCTGAAGATTTCCTTTTCTTGTGCATTTTATTTATTTCTTTAATTAATTATATATTGCTCAAGATTTAGATTTTGTTTCTTCTCTATTAGCTCATCCCCCTTTCGATCCCCGTGAATATATTTTATATAACAAATAAAATAATTAAATATAATATTTAAATTAATGGACTATTTTGTTAACTAAATAAACCTTCAAGGACTACATTGTAATGTACCGTTACTTTCTCAAATTCGATTTAGTCCTTTTTTACTTCAACTGTGATAACTAAATAAATTTCGGCAATAAGACATACAAAAAGAAAAAGTTTTGACTATAATCATGAAAAGGCTAAAATTTTAGGCTTTTTATCCAATAGGCCTTAATTAAATATTTTTTGGAAAGTTAATTTAATTAAGAGGCCTAAAAAATATTTAATAGATAAAAGTTGAGATTAAAGAGATAAATCTCAAAGGAAGTTAGCAGAATATCGAAAGTCATCTAAAGCAAGAAATTATGGGAAGTTGGAGAAAGTGGGCAATTAACTCTCACCATCTATTGAACTTGGAAAGTGGAGTCTCCAAATCCTTTCAAGTACCTGCAAGAAAAATTTTAAATATCAAATGGCCATTAACGTGAAAACTTCTGGCAACTTACCAATCAAACCAGACTCCAACCATTAACCTATCTTTTATTTTTATTAGTCTTTAATTTCTGGTTGTTGCATTTAAGTTCTCAAAGCTTTGTAATTACTTTGTAGCAATAAATACAGGTTCTATTTTCCAATTTCTTAATCTATGAGATTAAGCAAAGTTAAATATGGTAGTGTATATTCCTGTAATCATCATTGATTCTAGAAGTCTTTAGCTTATACACTCAATATCTAGCTAACATGCTCGCAAATCATAAAATGTTAAGCAACTAATTGTTTTTAAGCAAACAATTGGTCATTTGTCATTTTATGTGGCTAGGAGCCGCTCACTTCTATGTGCAATCCAAGTATTTTGATGAGACACAAGTACTAAAGGAGTAGATAAGAAATATGATATTCTCAACTTTTGTTTTTGAGCTTCCTTTGAAAAAATCTTCTTTGTTGTACAGGTGCACTCTAATTGAACATGTCCCTGCTTAGAAAGATGCCCTTTGAAGTGCTCTATTAAGATATATGGAGATGAGAAGCTCAATATGCATGCCTTCCTATGTGATTGAGGTTTATGAGCTAAAGAGTTCTTAAGATAGCTAAATTCCAAGTCTTTGGTACCTCCATGTTGGAAGTCTTTAGACTAGTAGAACTTGGACTGCTTCTGACCATGCACATTTTCTTATGAGTCTTTTGTTCCTTTTGAGTTTTTAGACCAATAAGGCATGGACTCACTCTAGCTGTACATATTCTATTATGTGAATCTTTGGTGCCTCCATATTTGAGGTCTTTGGAGTAGTGAAGTCAACCCACTTCTAGTTGTTTTTGCCTTCTAGGCATATGTAGGACCCTTGGCCTTCTTTAGGTTTGCAATGATTGTACTCATTTAATTTTCTTGCTCAATATGTGTTAGATGACGTAGGAGGTGAACCTTCTATAGGTAGATGTGGAGAAGTCTATATTTTCTTGTAAGGCATGGGAGGTTACCTCTTCTAGGTAGATGGGAAGAGCAACTTCTCCTTGGAGACTTAGGAGGTCTACCCTTTATAAGTAGATACGGGCAGTAGATGACTCCTGGATGACCTTGAAAGTCTACCTTCTATAAGTAGACGTGGAGGGCAGATCTATCTTCTCCTAGAGAACCTAGGAGGTCTACCTTCAATAAGCAGATATAGAAGGTAGGCCTACCTTCTCCTAAACAACCTAGGAGGTCTACCTTCTATAAGTAGAAGTAGAAGAAGGTCTACCTTCTCTTGGAATACCTAAAAGGTCTACATTTTTCAAGTAGACGTGGACAACAGGTCTATCTTTTCTTAGACAACCGGGGAGGTCTACCTTATGTAAGTAGACGTAGAGGGTTGACCTATAAAGTCCGATAGCAAGTCTAACAATCTAAGAGCAATATATAATTATAGCAGTTGTTTTCATTAATTAGCAATTAACTTGGATAATTTTATCCATTAATTATTCAAACAAGTGTACTAACTTTGTAGTAAATAAATTTATTAACAAACTAAACATGAAATATAAGAATATAGAATTTATGCAAAACTCATACGGAAGGCTTATAATTAACCTTGTAAACTATTCATTCCATACGTCCAATATTTTTTGGAACGTCAAAAATATTATTGCAGTAATGTTAACTAATTCCACATTGAACCAAACAAAGAATGCACGATAAGCTCTATAAATGCAGCTTGATTTTACAATTTTTGACCCAAAAAATGAAAAGAGAATGGTCCAAAATTTTGGTAACTACCAAATGATAACAGAACAATACAATAAAGTTGGGTCATTTTGATGACACGTCGAATGATGCAGCAATAAGGTGGCATAACGATACATCAAAGTAAATGACATAATGATCTACCATTAGGCTATGTGGCAACGACATAGTTGATAGGAAGAAAGAGATAAGGCCTCATATGTAATCCTGTGATTAGTTAGTGAAAGATTGTGTTAGGACAATGTTTTGATAAGGTTGACAGGTGACAAGTGACCGTTGACTTGTTTGGGATTGTAGAAGATTAGGATAAAATGACATATGTTGGATTTTGATCAAGTACACGGCGTAGGCAGATTTATATGCAGTTAGACGTGGTGAAATTTGATGGAATCTTCATAGGGAAATTTTGAAAATGGATCTTTAGGAGGAAGATGGTTGAATTGATGCACGGGAGAATGTACCACCTCTAATTGCGGTTAAATTGGTGGCAAATGATGGCTCATAAGGTTGGAGAAGTGATTTTTGGTGTTTTCAAGCTGTTTAGGGGGATTTAAGGCAATAAATGATCACAACTAGAGTCATTACAAGTTCTCTAATTTTTTAGAGATATTGGATGCATGCGGAGGTGTATGTTCACCGCGTCAACAAGGAAAGCAACAGATTGCCACAAAATTGTTGGTGGAGTCATTTTTTATGACTAATGGGCAATTTTGAGGATATTTTGAAGCAGAAACCGTAGTAAGGTTCTTTTGTGATGGTTTTGTGTTTAATATGAGTTCTTGAGATTTTTCTTTTTTTTTTCTTAAGGTGATGAAGATGAGAAGATGAATGTTGATGAAGCTGGTTTTTCCAAACAGAATAAAGGGAAAAGCACAGCTTTTGCACAGTTTACCACAAACAACACCAAATAATGAAGCCAAAATTTAATCTCACATTAAAGAGGTTACACAATTACGTCTCCACTAAAAGGACCTGCACACAAGAAAGAATGTTCAAAAGGTCCCCGAGAGATCTTCCAAAGGAGACACACCAACAATCAAGTTAGTGGGCTTCTTAAAATGAAAGAGGAAAAATAGAAATTATCCCTTGGGAATGTGAGCAAATACTTTGCTTATTAGAGTTCCTAGGTCCAAGAACTTATCTATGAGATGGTAAGTGTAATTATGTTACAGTATGATTATTGATTGTCAGTGGGACAAGCGTACCTGACTTGATCACTTTCAATGGATGTGTCAAAAAAAAAATGACTACCAGTGTACTTGGTTACTCTATCAAATATGGAATGTGCACTCCTTTTGTTCAGGTTAGGTTGTGTTGAATTAACCTGGCATCTATCAGCACCATCTCGTCTAACATGACTTCCTTAACTATTCGAAAGGCGTGTATTTGATTTGTAAACCTTCACATATCCTTATTATTTATCTAATTTTATAATTCATCAGTAATAGGAAAAGATATATCCCCATGGACCTTGGGATCATTGTAGCTCTGGCGATTTTCTGGTCAATGAATTCCAGGACTCCAGTTTCATCTTCTGAAGCACTAATAAACGTACCCTGAATTGTTGCCACAATTTATAAAGACCAGCAGTGAGAGACCCTCTCAACAGAAACAGTTGCAAGGTCTGGTGATACTGTACAAAATAGAAATGAAAATAAGCATGGATACCTTGTTCAGGTCCCCTCAATATTCTTAGCAGTTTCTCCATTTTGCAGAGCCAAGGTAGATGGTCTTAGGCGAGGGAAGGTAGAATTTGCAAAGTTTGGAAAATAAACAGATTTGGTTTGTTGGTTTCCAGCTTAGGACCTGCAATGCAGAATAAGAAGAACAAGAATTTGATTGCACTAAACACACTAAATGATATTAAGTTGGCGTAAAAACATCGCAGCCTAACCATTCATTTCATTCCTTACTAATTCTAAACATGACTGAGGCTCTCATTAGAATTTTGATTCATCAATATTGGGAATTTCAACTTCAATTTTTTTTTTTTTTTTTATTATCTTCTTTTTTATTGTCATTATTTTCATTTTATCATTTTCCTATATTAAACAACCACATGAAATCAAAAAAGAAGCATTAAACCTAATGAATTTAACTTTCTTTCCAACAATGGACCTTATACTTTTCTCACTTCCTCCGTATGATTGTCCCTGGAGAGAAATATTTTCATTTTTTCATTAATCACTATTATCTTGTAGCAGAATGAAGCCATACCTTAAACTCAAATGAACGCGAAAACCTCTAGGCTTCAATAGCTTCGTTTCAACTTCTGTTTCAAATTTAGGAGCAGTGCATCAAGAATTAACCTCTTGGTCTCTGTCCTGACGGTTGGAGAAATCCCTCTTTCAATCCGGGCGGCGAAATCCCTCTAGGAGAATCAAAGCAGAACATCAAATCCCTCTCGAATCTGGACAGTGCCTCTCAAGAGATGGAGATGGAGATGGAGTTCGGTCACTCTCTAAAACAGATCTCGAATTTTTAATTTTTTTTTCCCTTAAAACTGCATAAAGAAACATATCATTAGCAATCTATCAAACAAAAATCAATCAGTTTCCAATTTCATATTTGAAATTCTGAATGGAAAACATGGAAAAATCACACCAACTCACTTGGAAGCCGAGAGGAGTTCTTGAGACCTTCGATGATCTGGATAACGAGAGAATGGAAGGAGCTTTTCTTTTGGCATGTGTGGTCTAGACTCTAGACTCTAGATTGACTGTTTTCAAATCACGGGTTTTAATACTGTTTCTTCGTTATCCTTTGTAACGACTACTTTGTGCTGATTAACTTAAAAAAAAAAAAAAAAACTAATGAAGGTGGCAACATAAATTTAAAATTATAAAGGATAATTTATAATTTGTTCTCTGAATTTTATCATTAATAATGATTTAGTCATTAAATTTTAAAAATTAAATATTTTAATCTTTAACTTTTGTTTTCGTTAAAAAAAGCAAGTTCGTTCATCCTACCGCAAGTCTTTCTAATTTTAATGATTATAGGAGCAGAGGAAGACGATAAGTGATTAAGATCACCAAAACCCACAACAAAAATCATTAGAATTACTTTGTAAAAATCAAAGATGCTTAAATCTCAAGACCCTGTTATTTGTATAAAGTGAAGTAATCTAGACAAAATCCTTGTAATTGTATCCCCTAGCTTGATTTCCAAAACTACAAACCTAAACTATAATCCACCAACAATTATTACAAGAAATGAACTCCTGTGGGTTGCGGTGAAGGAGGAAAAGAGACTAGAAAACCCATCAAATATTAGTGTAAACAACATCTAGAATCGTTCTCCTTTCCTTCTCCTCCTTGCCATCTATCTTCTTTTCTACCTTGCGCTGCCTTTCCTTTCCTCCCTTACTGTCAATTTCGATGGTCCCTCCTTCTTTCTTAGTCATCAGTTGTGATGGGTAATGGGATGGGTTTTTGGGTGGTGTGAAATTAGAATGGAAAATGGATTGGGAATTTGATGAGAGAAAAATTATGAAAAGTGTGGGTCTAGTGTTTAATCGAAAATTGGGGAAGGTAGTTTGTGTCTTGCTTGTTTTTTTGGTTAACAATAAATTAATTAGTAATCTTATTTTAATGAATGGTATTTTTTTCATTTTTCTTCATATTAAATGGTAATTAAAATTGAAATAGATGGAAGGACTTCGATTTTGATGAAAGTAAAAAAACGAGACTGAATCATTTAATTTTCAAAATATGAGGATCAAATAATAATTTATGATAAAATTTAGAGATTAAATTATAAATTTTCCAATTATAAATATCTATATCAATATATTCTATATTAAAGCTGAAACAATGAGAAATATATCACTACTTTTTAATTTTGTGATTTTATATTTAATATTTTTTTTTACCCATTAAGATTCTTTAAATTTAAAATTAATATTTATCTATAATTAATTATGACATTAGAAATATAATTGTTTTAATTATTATATTAATTATATTCATTGTATATGATTTTTTTTATTTGTGATTTCAATAATTAAAGTTTTATCCATTTTCATATTATATAATAACGACCCTACTAAATGGTTTTAATAAAAAAAATTAAAAATTCTTATAGCATAGGAGAGTTATATCATAAAAAAAAATCATCATTTATATAAAAAATAATTTTTCAAAGTCAATAATAAACCAATAACAAATAATAATTTTTAAAAAAGTCTTTTAGAAAATATATGAAATTTAATATTACAAATCAAAATACCTAATAAATTTTAACAGACGGTTAATAATCGAAATGTCTATATCTTTTATTTATAATTCTACTTTATATTCAACCTTAATAATATCTGCATCTATTAAAATATAAGATAAATAATTTTACCATCAAAATATTACTAAATAATTTATTAATTTATATTTATATGCATATAGCACGGGAGTTCGATTGGTGTCTATCTATATTATATATCTATATTATATATAAATATGTGAAGAGGGAACACTTATTTTGTCAAAAATGTCTTTCATTTTTTAAATTAATTATATTATATTTTTATTATTTAAATTAATTTTAATATTTGTATAAATTTAAAAATTCTCAATTTTAGAGTTTGTATAAATTTAAAATTGTTAGTCCTACTTATATTTAACTTCAATTAAATATAAAATTTTATAAAAAATAATTAATTAAAATAAGAAATTAATAAATGAAAAATAAAAATAATACAATTAATTTATAATATATAATCTATCTGTCTATATAATTTTAATATAAAATAAAAAAGTACAATTAATTTATAATATATAATCTATCTGTCTATATAATTTTAATACAAAATAAAAAAATACAATTAATTTATAATATATAATCTATCTGTCTATATAATTTTAATATAATTATAAATTTACTATTTATAAAATATTAATTATTTACATTTAAATAAGCAAAAATATGTAATTTTAGTCCTAAAATATTAGAAATTACAATGCAACAAAAAATTATAATTAAGCTAAGATTCTTTATAAGAAATTATAACTAAACAAAGATTTTAATGAGATAAAAAAAAAATCAAAGATTTTAGTTGTATGAGCTGTTTTAAAAAAGTCATAAACTTAATTAATTAATTAATTAGTAAATAATTAAGTGAAACTATGAAATATAGAAATATTCTTAATTTTTATATTATTTATAATATTGAAATTTTTAATACTATAAAAATAATAAAAAAAACATATTTTAAAAAATTAGAAAAAAATGGATTACAAATAAAATGAAAAAGTGAATTGTTAAAATAATATAAAATATATAAGAAAATATATGAACTCTAAAAAAATGGTTAAATTTATTTATTTTTAGTTAATTGATATGCATCTACTTTTATTAACACACATACACACATATATATATTCTTAATTTATAAAAAAATATAAGAATATATTTTTATAATAATTTTCAATAAAATATTAACTTGACATTAAACTAATTAAAAAAAATTACCATGTTAGCATTACATAAATGGATAGAGATATAATGTAATATCATAAAATCTCATAATATTAATTTGATAAAAATAAAAATTATGTCAAATCACATGCTACTATTTTTGAAATTATCTCTAAAAACTATTATATAAAGAGAGAGAGAGAAAGGAGATTAAGAATATATTATTATAAATATCTTGTCACGACTCGATCCCATGGGCCGGACCAGTACTAGAACTTAGGCCGGCATAAAGCCCCTAAGGCCCGTAGTAAACCTTACTGTTCCTAAACTCATGACCAGGCCCATAATTTAGGCCCAACATGCATATAAAAATAATTTAAATTAAAATATTATAATTTTATTTCAGGCCAACTTAACCCAATAATTATCAAAAACTCAAATTATGGAAGCCCAGCTCAATCCAGTTACATTATTTACAAATTGTTTAAGTATTATACAAATATTTATTTATTAATCTTAAGAATTTAAATTAACACGATTTCTAACAAAGTCCATACTATTACTAACACATGCAGAGTTCTAGATTTCAAATATAGAAAAATAATAAAATAATTAAATAACTGACGTTAAACTTGCAAGGAAGAAAGTAGGTTGCTCTGTAAAAGAACTCCTCCTGTAGCCTGGAAAAATAGGTGAACAGGAGTGAGCGTTCGACTCAGAGAATAAAATACTAATTTTAACCATAATTTCTATAGCTATCTAAAGCTAATGCGTCATAAGAAATGAAATGCAACATCATCATAAATTTCATACAAATCACATCATAATAGTAAAAAGGTAATTTGGAGCACTCACACACTCAATACTATTCAAACAGTACATATATGGGAGCTGGTCCCCTATACAACTCTCTTAATCCAACCTCTGCCAGCGAGTATCTCTCAAGCCGGACTTTCGCTTAATAAACCAAATGCGAGGTCCCAGCGAGTGTCTCTCAAGCCGTATCTACCCCGACTTATCCATAAAGGACCGGGTCCTAGGGAGTGTCTCTCAAGCCTTGTCTACCTATCCTGTTTATATCCAATACCATACCACACGCACGCCGACGCATGCACACTGCTCCAAATTACCACAAACAACATCCATAGCACTTCATCAATTATGAATGCAATATAAAACGTGCTTGATATTTAACTACATAGATAAATATTCATAAGTGATGCATGGGCATGCTTGAACATATAATAATATCGAAATTATAATTAAAATTAATATTTTACTCATTAATATTTTACTCACAATACACCAGAGATGACGATAGAGGTTAGGTGAAGGAAGATGGTTGACCCTGATCACCTACGTAATTTTATTGTGAATTTATTAGTGCCAATTCAAATAAAAATAAATTTAAAAAGGCAATCCTAATTTGTGCCAAAAATTCAGCAGAGTTTTCCCTATACCTAGGACCTATCCAACCCGCAAAAAGATTCAAATAATACTTCTAAATTCTCAATTTCCACAATCACATCTTGTTGACCCCATGAGCTCAAAAGAGCATAGATTTTGATGATAATAAAACTCAACTAGAATCAAACTAACCTTGTTTTAAGTGTTGTGCTTCTCAAAGAATAAAGACTCAAAGAATTCATGATGGATTTGTGCTTTTAAAGAAAGGATGACATTTTAAGATAACACAGGATGAATCAAAGGAGATAAAGGAAGAAAATGTTACCTTCCAAAGCTACATTGAAGATCAAATTTGAAGGTACATGTAGTATAGAAGTTAATTTTAACTTTTAGGATTGCTTGTGAAAAGAATTGAGGAGTAGAAGCCAATGATACTTATTTTTAATCCCTCAATTATTTTCTTTTAAATATCATCAATGGCTTAAAAGCATTTGATTATGATTTGGTGTAAAGTTTTAAAGTTTTCAAAGTTATGCATAAAAGTTTTCTTGGTATGCTAACTAGTTTGCTACTTATTTTGTTATGCTAACTGGTTTGCTATTTGTTCTGGCATGCTAACTGTCTCAACTTTGCACAACATTGCAGAAAAAGACAAAATAATAGCTATTTTCTTGAAATTTGAAATTGTAACGTTCAAATGAGTTCTCAAACGGTCAGAAATGATCCAAAGCTATAAATACACTTACTCTTGACCATTTTGCACTTAATGAAAGTCTCTCTACTGTTCTTAACCTTTTAAGATCATTAAAGCTTTCATTCAAAGTACTCAAATTATTTTTATTGCTCATCATTGGCTTACCTACTAATCTCTTCTTTATAGATTCTGTTGTATTGAGTGAGATTGAGTTTTAAACACTTTCTTATTATTTGTGAGAGGTCATTTAAGCACCTATTGAAGCTTGATTGTGAAAAGTGTTTGGGATAACACTTGGTAGAAGTGTGAAGCTACTTGTAAAAGCTTTGGTGAGAAGATTTGTAAAGGGCTTTTGTCTCTTGCCTTTAAAAGAAAAGATTAGTGGAGTGAAGACTCAAAGTGGAATCTTTGAGAGAGTGGATGTAGGCTAGTTGAGCCGAACCACTATAAAAATTCAGTGTTCAATTTTCTCAACCCTTACTCTTTACATTTATGCATTTTAAATTTTTGATTGAAGTGTTTTTGCTGAGATGAAAATTGATACTGTTTACTATTAATTCTGCTACAAACTAAGATAATTTGTTTACTATTGAATCTGCTGATATCTGATATAATTTGCTTACTGCTATATCTGCTGTCAACTAATATATTCTATTTACTGCTCTGTTTGCTGTGTTGTGATTTTATTCAGATTACTGAAATTCTTACTGAATGCTAATACATCATGTTAGATCAGTATACTGAATGCTTATGAGCCAACATTGTAACAACTTATCAATTGAGCAGTATTGCACATATTTCATAGTAGAAAATTAGGTTGAACCAAGCTGCAATTTTTCAAGGGTTTTGAGCAAGAACCGAAAAATTATCTTAAAGTCCAATTCACACCCCCCCCCCCTCTTGGACATATTTTGGGACACCAATTTGGTATCAGAGCTTGTCTCTCGTGCTTGAGGATTAAACACCTTAGAGTGATCCATACACATGGCTGGTTCATCTAGTAACTCGGCTGGTATACCTGCTCCCTTAGCTGAAGGTTATTCAATCACTAGACCACCACTTTTTAATGGCACAAATTACTCTTTTTAGAAAACTAGAATGAGAAACTTTATACAATCTGTTGATATTGATGCTTGGAGAATAATTAAAGATGGTCCTTATATTTCTTATAAAACTAGTGAAGGAATTGTGCAAATTCCTAAAGCTGAAGTTGAATTTGATGACAATGATTGGAAGAAAATTTCTACAAATGCCAAAGCTATTAACATTCTTCATTGTGCTTTTGATATTAATGAGTATAATCGTATTTCAGGGTGTCAAACTACAAAAGAAATATGGGACAAACTAGAAGTCACATATGAAGGAACCGATGTGGTGAAAGAGTCAAAGACAAACCTCCTCATCCGTGATTATGAGTTATTTGAGATGAAACCTGGTGAAACTATTGCTGAAATGAGTACTAGATTCATAGATCTTGTTAATCTTCTTAAAGCTCTTGGAAGGAAATTTGAGGAACAAGAACTCGTAAAGAAAATTTTGAGATCTCTTCCAAAGTCATGGGAAGCAAAGACCACTGTTATTTAAGACACCAAGGATTTCGTAAAATACACCTATGATGAGCTAATTGGTTCTCTCATTGCATATGAGATGATTTACAAGAAAGATGGAAATGAAGGTGATCATAAGAAAAAGAAAGGTATAGCATTCATATCTGAAAAGGTAGATGAGAAAAAGAAAAGTGTTGCTTTCAAAGCTAGTTCAAGTGATGATTCAAGTGCTTCAAGGGATGATGATGAAGATATGGCTATGATAGTCAAGAGATTCAAAAGAGCATTTAGAAAAGGTGGAAGCAAATACAAGAAGTTCACAAAGAAATATGCTCCAAAGACTCCAGATCATTCAAGTGAAATAGTTTGTTATGAGTGTAACAAACCAGGCCACATTAAGCCAAAGTGTCCTACATTGAAGAAGAAAAACAAGTTTAGAAAGGATAAAAGTAAAAAGGCAATGGCAGCAATATGGAGTGATAGTGACTCTTCATCAAATGATGACACAAGTGATAAAGATGTTACAAATACTTGTATGATGGCAATTGAAGAAAAAAGTGAAAGTTCGCACATTGAAGATAGTGAAAATGAGGTAAATCTTGAACCTTCTAATGTTGATGAGTTAGAACTTGCATTTGTAAAGACATATAATAGATATAGATCTTTTAAAAAGAAATGCAAAATTTTGATATATGAAAATTATGCTTTAAGATCAAAAAATATTTCTTTGAGTATAGTCTCAAAGGAAAATAAATTTTACAAATCTCAAATGAAGTTATTTAAGGAAGCTAATGATGAGCTTCACATATGAAAAGAAGTTTGTGAACAACTTCTCGAGAAAAATAGAATTCTTGAAGCAAAAGTTGAATCTTTGACAAGAGATTTAACTAAATTTACGAAAGGAAAAGAAACACTTGATGGACTTCTTGGGAATCAAAGATCCACAAATGAAAAATTTGGAATTGGTTATGATGGATTTATGAAATATGAAAAATACAAACATTATTTTGTTAAAGTTTCATCTTCTTCTCAACCAAATATTACATGCTTTTATTGTAATCATAAATGTCATATGATTAATGCTTGTCCTATTAGGAAAGGAACCTTTAAGGCAAAGAAAGTATGGGTGCCTAAAGGAACCCTACCTAATATTACTAACATACAAGGACCCAAAGTTGCTTGGGTACCAAAGGATAGTTAACTGATTTTAGGTTTGCCTAACGAGTATGCTGGAAACAGAACACTAGTACATAGATAGTGGCTGCTCTAGGCACATGACAGAAAATAGAGGTAAATTCTCCTCTCTTACTTTGAAAGAAGAAGGTTATGTCAAATTTGGTGATAAAAATAAAGCTAAAATTATTAGATTTGGAACTATTAGTAAAAATCCTTGCATTGAGAATGTTGCATTAGTACAAGGATTAAAATATAATCTTTTAAGTGTTAGTCAACTGTGTGATAATGGTTTTAAAGTCATTTTTACTTCTACACATTGTGAGATTCATGGAAATAATGTTATGTTTGCTGGTGCTAGAATAGATAATATTTGTCTACTTGATTTAACAAGTCTTAAAGAAAATTATGAAACATGCTTTATGACTTCAGATGATAGTGCATGGTTGTGGCATAGAAAATAGGACATGCCAGCATGAGTACACTTGCTAAACTTTCTAGAAGAAATCTTGTTAGAGGCCTTCCAAAGTTAAGATTTGAAAAAGAGTTTTAATGCAAAGCATGTGCACTTAGTAAGCATACAAAATCATCTTTTAAATCAAAAAATATTGTAACTACGTCTAGACCATTGGAGTTATTACATCTTAATCTTTTTGGTCCAATCACACCTAGAAGTCTAAGAGGCAAGGCATATACATTTGTAATTGTTGATGATTTTCCAAGATTCACATGGACTTTCTTTCTTACTCATAAAGATGAAACCTTTGATGTATTTGAAGCTTTTTGTAAAAGAATTCAAAATGAAAAAGGCTATTGCATTATATTTTTGAGGAGTGATCATGGAAAGGAATTTGAAAATAGTTTATTTGAAAATTTTTGTTCTCAAAATGGTATTTATCATACTTTTTCAGCTACTAGAACTCCACAACAAAATAGAGTTGTTGAAAGGAAAAAAAGATCTTTACAAGAAATGGCAAGAACAATGCTGAATAAAAACAGTTTACCAAAATATTTCTAGGTAGAAGCTGTAAATACAGCATGCTATATTCTAAATAGAGTTTCCATTAGAGCTACTTTAAAGAAAACTCCTTATGAGCTTTGGAAAAGAAGAAAACCTAATATTGCATATTTTCATGTCTTTGGTTGCAAATGTTACATTTTGAATAATAAATAATAAAAACAGCAATCTCAAGAAATTTGATGCTAAATCTTATGAAGGAATATTTCTTGGTTATTCAACAAATAGCAAAGCATATAGAATTTTTAATAGAAAAACCTTGACCATGGAAGAATCAATGCATATACTTTTTGATGATGCTAACACTTCCTTGCAAAAGAAAGATTCTTGTGATGATGAAAATGAGTAGATTCTAAATTCAAAGAATTCAAATAAAGATGAACTTGATCCAAAACAACTAGTAGAGGATGATCAAAATGACAAAGAAGAAGAACTTCCTTGTTCCACAAATGTTAAAATTCAAGAAGATTCCCAACCAAATGCGGAAGAATTATAAATTAAGGAACCTCAACATCAAGACATTCCACAAGAATGGAGGTACCATAGAAATCATTCCAAATATGACATTCTTGATAGTCCATCACACAAAATGATGACAAGAGCTCAACTTAGAAGACATTTTGGTAATGTTGCATTTGTCTCTCAATTTGAACCCAAAACATATGATGATGCTCAAAATGATGAAAATTGGTTTCTTGCTATGCAAGAGGAATTAAATCAATTTGACAGAAATAAAGTGTGGACACTTGTTCCTAAACCTAAAAAGCATTCTATTATTGGAACTAAATGGGTATTTAGGAATAAGATGGATGAAAAAGGACATGTAATTAGAAATAAAGCTAGACTAGTAACTCAAGGATACAACCAAGAGGAATGTGTTGATTTTGATGAAACCTTTGCTCCGGTTGCTAGAATTGAAGCTATTAGAATGTTGTGTACATTTGCATGTTTTAAGAATTTCATGCTTTATCAAATGGATGTTAAAAGTGCATTCTTAAATAGATATATTGACGAAGAAGTTCATGTGGCTCAACGTCCTGGTTTTGAAGACCCTCATTTTCCAAATCATGTTTATAAGCTTACTAAAGCTCTCTATGATTTAAAGCAAGCTCCTAGAGCGTGGTATGAAAGACTTAGTAAATTTTTGCTTCAAAATGATTTTAAAAGAGGAAAAGTGGATACTACTCTTTTCATTAAGAAATTAGAAAAAGACATGCTTATTGTGCAAATCTATGTATATGATATTATTTTTGGTGTTACTAACCATTCCCTTTGTAAGAAATTTTCCAATATGATGAAAAGTGAATTGGAAATGAGTATGATGGGTGAACTTACTTTCTTACTTAGATTGCAAATCAAATAAATGAAAGATGGAATTTTTATAAATCAGTCCAAGTACATAAGGGATATGCTAAAGAAACTCAAAATGGAACATATGAAAAACATTGGAACTCTTATGAGCTCAACAGTCAAATTAGAGAAAGATGAAAAAGGTAAGGAGATAGATAATAAACTCTATAGAGGTATGATTGGTTCTTTACTCTACTTGATAGCATCCAGACCAGACATTCATTTTAGTGTATGTTTATGTGCAAGATTTCAATCATGTCCAAAAGAATCTCATCTTATAGCAGTTAAAAGAATTTTTAAGTACCTCATTGGCACACACAACATTGGCTTGTGGTATCCAAAATGTGAATCATTTGCTCTTATTGGTTATAGTGATTCAGATTTTGCTGGTAGTAGATTGGACAGAAAAAGCACTTCTGGAACTTGTCAATTTCTAGGTCATGCATTAGTTTCATAGCACAGTAAAAAGCAAACTTCTGTTGCACTTTCTACAGCACAAGCTGAATATATTGCAGCTGGAAATTATGTTGCACAAATTTTGTGGATGAAACAACAACTTGAAGATTTTGAAATTAAATTTGATCACATTCCCATAAGATGTGACAACACTAGTGCTATAAACTTGTCAAAAAATTCTGTCCAACACTCTAGAAGCAAGCATATTGAAATTAGACATCATTTTATTAGGGATCATGTTCAAAATGGTGATATTCAAATTGAATTTGTCCCTTCTGAAAAACAGCTTACTGACATTTTTACAAAGCCACTTAATGAGGAAATTTTTTACAAAATAAGAAGAGAACTTGGTATGACTCATGCTCTTGCTTAACTTTTGATGCATACTCATGTTCCTATATAAAAATGAAGTAATATATGTTGGTTTGTGGTGTTAAAAATGTGTTCTGATATTTCTTGTGACACCTCTTACCCGTGTACAGTATACCCGAGTAAGCAATGTCACACGGTGTACCGACACACTCTATTATACCTTAATTAATTTTTATCATGGTTTTGAATATAACTTGTGAAATATAATATATTTGAGCCATTTATCGAAATTATAATTTATTTGAGGTTCCGAAAATTTTTATAGAAAATCCGGCAGAGTACCGGCTAAAAATGGAGAAAACAGTTCTTCGGAACCTGTGAAAAACACTTCCAATATTCATATTCAATCATCTCAATATTTTTCAATTTCGTTTCTCAATCATTCAGCTCATGTAATAGTCATGTACAAGTCACAGATAGATATTCACTTTTCCATTCACAAACACAATTTTCATTATTTACATGAAAATCAAAATACATTACATAAGTTTCATTTACACAAAGGTAAATAAAAAAAAAATCAATTACAAAATACCAAAATGAAGCCTAGTGTCCTACCAATGCACTGTAGATGGTGAGGTGACACGGACACTATGTAGGCTGCAGGATGGACTCACCCAGTCTGCGGTCTACTGGGCTCTCGATCAGTATCTCTAGAACCTACGCGTGGCAAAAGCAACGCGCTAAGCAATGATGCTTAGTGGTGCAATAATAAAATAAAAGAAAATAGCAGAAAATAAATATGTATCGAATGTATATGTCTTATTTGTTTTGTATTTGTTATATTCATTTATTTCTTTAACTTTGTCCATTTTCATTCATTTGGTTGTCCAAGTAATCTATACTGGACGACTGGACTGGATAAATGCGTAAACTGGCACTGGGTATCAAGTACCTCGGGCCGTCACACCATCGATCACATATGTATCTCCCGGTGTGCAACAGAACAGCTAACAAGCTGTAAATAATATTAGGCACGAGGCCAAGTCTCAACACAATATCAAAATGGCTAAAAGCTATAAAATCACAGAATGGCATAATGCCATGTGCAGTACTGCTAACTGAACCCTATTGGCATGCCAAACTATCCAAACCAATCTTGTTAGGTATACTAGGGCATTTGATACTTTAAAATTCTTCAATTTGTGAATTTCAAGTTTTGGTGTCACTATTCACTTCATTAGTCAACAAAAATGTTGACTTTTGGATAGAAAATAGGTGTATTGGTTTTAATACTCCCAATGTACCACATTTTGCATTTAAAACTTGTTGGAATTAATCACCAAATCCATTTCCAAGCTTAGCACTAAGGGGCAGAATTTTCAGTTTTTGTACCATAAATTTACTGTTCCATTAGGGACTGTTACAGTGGAAATTTGAGGAAATAGTAAACATGAAAGTTGTTTCTTATTTTGTCTAGTTGAATTTATTTTTTTGAATCACTCCATTTGGAGTTTTGTAGCTCCAGATATGGTCCAAAAACCACAGCTGGCCGGATTTGAAAACTGCAGAATTTACCAAATCTACAGTACAATGAACAGTGACTGTGAGTGCCTTGTTGGATAAGTTCTGGTCATAATTTGGGGTAGGTTTCTTCATGAAATTTGTTTTTCTATATCTTATCTTGTTGCTGTAAAAATTTCAGGTCAAATGGACCATTTTACAGTGAGTTATGGCCAACTGTTCATTTGGTCATTCTGCAGAATCTGCTTGCAGGGTATCCGGATTGGGGCCAATTTTTGGTCCACTTGCTTTGGTCTTTTGGACATGGTTTCTTCAGCAAAATTGTGCCATTATAAGTCTAGTTTCATGTCCAATTGGCCAAACACCAATTGAACCTACACAGCCAAAGATATGGCAGTCCAAACAAGCTGGACTCACAGCCTCCTCACTTTGTCACTAGGCAGCCTACCCATTTCAGTTTGCCATGCAATAGTTCACTCCAAATTATGGTCAACTTACCTCAAATGGTCACTAATTGACCATTAGAATGTTCTTTAACAATTTCATAAGCAAAGTCCAATTTTTCTCCCAAAACCCTAATTCCCATTATGAGTTTTCACAACATACCTTAATTAACTAACTAATTCATTATCCTTATAATTACATACTTTAAACATAATCTCTAGTTCACTCCAAGTCCATCAAAAACACTCAATCTTGTTCCTTCCTTAGGGCTGCTGAAATTTATGGTATACATACACATAAATTCCATTCATTTAATTCACAAATCCTTACTCACTTTAAGTCTTTAACATGGAATAAGAGGGATTTAAGTATAGATAAGCACTAACCTCTTTGCTCAACTTATTGAACTTGTGAAAACTCTAAAATTTCTCCTCTTTGTGGCTGCCTAAAGCTTCCTTAGGGTGTGTAGATAAGTTTTAGTGAAGGTGACTTAGGGTTTTGGGGGGGAGATTTAAGAGATTTTTAAGCTTGATTGAAGAAGAAAAATAGAGGACCTCTTGGCTATGGTGCGGCTGGAATTTGGGGAGGAAGATGGCTGTTTGTTTTTTTTAATTCTTTGGTCTTTATTTGTCTCTTTTATTAGTTAATTAATTGGTTGTTTACATGTGATTGGTGGAAACTTCAAATGACATCATAATGATGTCATAAATGAGCCTTTTTTCTCATTTTCTATTCTTTTCTTCTCTACTTATTTTAAATTTAATTTTTAGCAATATTTATTCACATTTTATGTCATAATAATTATTTACTCAACTAGACAAGTCGGCCAAAAATTGTCTCTGAAGGCGAAATGACCAAAATGCCCTCCGTTTGGCTTAACGGGTCAAAATTGTCTGTACCGATTGAAAAATTTTTCTAACTATTTTCTTGGCATTCTAATGCCATAGGAACCTCAATGACCCTTCTCTAGAGTCCCAAAAATTATTTTATGAATTTTTCCCCGGGTCTAGGGCTCCTAGTTGTGAGAACCGCAACTTCTCTCTGGGTTACCCATCGCTTGGGCACCGGCTCATTTAACTTGGTTGTATTTTATTTCTAAAATTTTTACTAAATTTTTCTTATTAATATTTGAGTTAATTATGGTTCCTGACTTTAGTTTAAATATTTTTCCGAACGTTCTAGCTGTCCGGACCGACACCGGTCACTGGAACAGTAGAATGTACGGAGTTGCTACCGGAAGGGTGTTACAACTCTTCCCCTCTAATTTAAATTTCGTCCTCGAAAATTACCTAATGCAAACAGTTGAGGGAACTGTTGCCTCATCGTCTCTTCACTTTCCCAAGTTGCCTCCTCGGTGTTGTGGTGCCTCCAAAGCACTTTCACCAGTGGAATCTGCTTGTTCCTCAATTCTTTTACTTCCCGAGCTAGGATCCGTAGAGGTTCTTCTTCATATGTCAAATCCGGTTGTATTTCAATTTCTTCCCTGGAGATGACATGTGAAGGATCTGAGCGGTATCTTCTGAGAATGGACACGTGGAACACATTGTAGATCTTGTCCAGCTCTGGTGGTAAAGCTAGCCTGTAGGCTACTGGACCCACACGTTCAATGACTTCATATGGGCCAATGAACCTAGGGCTTAACTTACCTTTTCTTCTAAACCTCAATACCTTCTTCCATGGTGACACCTTGAGGAACACTTTGTCACCAACCGCATATTCTATTTCTTTTCTCTTCAAGTCGGCATAAGATTTACATGCATGCAGGCAACCTTTAGATTGGCTTTGATTAGTTTCACTTTCTCCTCAGTCTGTTTCACCAGGTATGGCCCCACCAGTTTGTCTTCGCCCAATTCAGTCCAGCACACTGGAGTTCTACATTTTCTCCCATACAGTGCTTCATACAGGGCCATTTGGATACTAGCTTGGTAGCTATTGTTGTATGCAAATTCTGCCAGTGGGAGGTATTTATCCCAACTTCCCTTAAACTCAATGACACAACTCCTCAGCATATCCTCAAGGACCTGGCATATTTTTCATGTTATTGTTATCATTTTAGTTCAATAATTGTATTAATTCAATTGGTTCAATTGTTTACCTGGTTTACTCTTTCGGATTGCCCATCCGTCTGAGGATGGAATGCTGTGCTGAAGTGGAGTTATGTACCCAAGGACTCATGCAACTTCTTCCAAAATGTCGATGTAAACCTTGGGTCTCGATCAGATATGATGGAAAGTGGAATTCCATGCAATCTAACTATCTCACTGATATACAATTCTGCTAACTTCTCCAGTGAGTAGTCAGTCCTAACTGGCAGAAAGTGTGCTGACTTTGTCAATCTATCAACTATCACCCATACTGCATCATGTTTCTTCTGGGTGAGAGGTAGACCACTTACAAAATCCATGGTAATCCGATCTCATTTCCATTCAGGTATGCGTATAAGCTGTAGCAAACTCGATGGAACTTGATGTTCTGCCTTGACTTGCTGACATGTTAAACATTTAGTCACATAGTCAGCTATGTCTTTCTTCATACCAGGCCACCAATACTGAAGCTTCAGATCATGATACATCTTTGTACTTCCTGGGTGCATAGCATATACACTTGTGTGTGCCTCTTTTAGAATACTGGCCTTTAATTCCCCATCATCTGGTACACACAGTCTTCCTTTGTAATACAGACACCCATTTGCTTTCACCCCATAGTCAGTTGCTTTTCCTTCTGAGATTTTGCTCATAATAGCCATTAGCTTCTCATCTACCTTCTGCCCATTTAAAATCTTACAGAGCGAGTTTGGCCTCACTTGCAACTCGGCCAAAATAGCTCCATCTCGAACCAAAGATAGACGGGCATTCAATGATCTCAAGTGTCATGGATTTTACGCTCAAAGCATCAGCAACAACATTTGCCTTCCAAGGATGATAGTCAATCAAACAATAATAGTCCTTCAGGAACTCAATCCATCGCCTCTGTCTAAGGTTGAGCTCCTTTTGAGTTGGCAAATATTTCAGACTTTTGTGGTCTGTGTAAATGTAGCACTTTTCACCATACAAGTAATGCCTCCATATCTTCAGTGCAAAGATAATTGCTGCAAGCTTTAGATCATGGGTAGGGTAATTGCTCATGTGGCCTTAGGTATGCGGAAGCATAAGCGACCACCTTTCCCTCTTGCATCAATACACACCTAACCCATTATGAGAGGCATCACCGTAGACCACAAAGTCCTTTCACGATCTTTGTTGTGTTAACACCTGGTGCCTCTGTCAACATAGCCTTCAACTTCTCAAACTGGTCTGACACTTGTCATTCCAGTCAAATCTGACATTCTTGTGTAATAACTTGGTCATTGGAGCAGCTATTAAGGAAAATCCCTTCACAAATCTCCTGTAATACCCAACTAGCCCCAAGAAACTTCTGACCTCAGTTGTATTCCCGGGAGGCTTTCATTCCATTACTGCTTCTATTTTCTTGGGATCCACTCTAATCCCATCAGCTGACACTACGTGTCCAAGGAATGCAATCTCATTCAACCAGAAGTCACACTTGGACAACTTAGCATACAGCTTCTTTTCTCTCAGGGTTTGCAGAACAATCCTCAAATGCTCATCATGTTCTTCCCTGGTCTTGGAATACACCAAAATATCATCAATAAAGACCACTACGAATCGATCTAAGTATGGATGGAAGATACGGTTCATAAGGTCCATGAATGCTGCTGGTGTATTTGTTAGGCCAAAGGGCATCACTAGGAACTCATAATGCCCATACCGGGTCCTGAATGCAGTCTTTGGCACATCTGCATCCTTCACCCTCAACTGATGATACCCTGATCTGAGATCAATCTTAGAAAATACTCCTGCTCCCTTCAACTGATCAAACAGATCATCAATTCTAGGCAACGGATATTTGTTCTTCACAGTCACTTTATTCAACTGCCGGTAATCGATACATAGCCTCAAAGTCCCATCCTTTTTCTTTACAAACAGCACTGGAGCTCCCCATGGTGACACACTGGGGCGTATAAACCCCTTATCAAGCAACTCTTGCAACTGAATTTTCAACTCCCTCAATTCAGTGGGTGCCACCCTATAAGGAGCAATGGAAATGGGTGCTGTACCCGGCAGTGTCTCAATAGCAAATTCAACTTCCCTTTCTGGTGGTAAACTAGGCAACTCTTCAGGAAATACCTCTGGGAAGTCTCTTACTGTGGGTATATCACTCAAGTTTGGCTTAGCCTGCCTAGTATCCACCACATGTGCTAGGTAGGCTTCACAGCCTTTTCTCATCATTCTTCTTGCAATCGTGGTGAGATGACATTGGACAAGAAATCATCCTTTCCCCACAATCGTGATCTCATTACCCTCGAAGTTTTGGAGAAATTCTCTTCAATTTGCAATCAACTATTGCACGATGACGTGACAACCGTCCATTCCCAAAATCACGTCAAACTCATGGAAAGGCAACTCAATCAGTCCGCCAAGAATTCATACCCACAATCCTTAACGGGCAACCTTGTATACTTTGTTCACCACTACACTGTAGCCCAATGGATTAGTGACCAGAATGTCTTGGTCACTCTCCTCTACTAGTATCCCCCTTTCTACGGGTAAGTTGATGCAGATGTATGAATGAGTGGATCCTGGATCTACCAATTCATGCACAGGTGTATTGTAGAGGGAGAACGTACCCCTGATGACGTCCGGGGCATCTTGCTCCTCCTGAGCTCTAATGGCATAGGCTCGCGGGTGGTGCATTATCCGGCCTCTCTGCGGCTCGAATCTGAGGCCTCGTGATGGTCCCATCGTCAGTTGCGGACTTCCTACCCCTTTGTGGTGCGGGAGCAGTGCATGCTTGTGTTGGAGCATTGTAGTAGTTCTGCGTGGACGGTTCTTCAACCGATGCTCTGTTGACCCACACCTTGCGAGCACAGTCACTCTCCAACACTCCTTATGCCATTTCAAACAATGTGGACATGCGAGAAGATCTGGGCTGGTCCCTGAACCCCATCCTCGAGAGGCGCCCATTGATGGTGTGGTGACCTCTCCTAGGGGTAAGCGTGGCACAGGCCCGAGGTGACCCTGACCTTGTGGCTGACCTGAACTCTGTGCAGGTGGACCCTTAAACTTCTTCCCAAATGCAGGAGATGAACTAGACTGACCTGGGCCCCTCTTCTGCTGTTTTTCCCTTCTAGTCTGCTCACTGATTCTAACCTTTTCAACCTTTATTGCAGCTTCCACTAGCTTGGTAAAGTCTATGATTCCCAAGGCAGTGATCATGATCTTTATGTTGTCATTTAGTCCCTCTTCAAATCTCTTGCACCTTTCAGCTTCATTAGGGACTATCTCCCTTCCGTAGCGGCTTAATCGGACAAATTCCTTTTCATACTCGGCCACTGACAGCTGTCTCTGCCTCAGATTAATGAACTCTCTTCTTCTCTCTTCCAGGTATACACTACCCACATATTTCTTCTTGAATTCTGAGAGAAAGAAGTCCCAAGTTACTATTTCTGGCTGTACTTCACTGGACACAGTATCCCACCATTCATATGCATCATCTTGTAACAGGGATATGGCAGCTTCCAAGTTTTGCTCTGGAGTGCAGTGGAGTTGTTTTAAACCTCTGCCTATTCTGTTCAACCAATTCTCGGCTGCAACAGAATCATCTTCTCTCTTGCCAAAGAAGTCCACTACTCCAAACTTTCTCAATTTTTCCAGGTGTGATTTTGGTTGTGGAGGTGGTGGTGGTGGTGGTGCTGGCATTACCCCAGCCATTTGTCTGAAGAATTTGACCATTTGCTGGAACATGGCCTGTGGAGGCTGAGCAGGCTCTGCTTGAGTTGGCGGAGCAGGTTCTCCCATACCCCCAGTCTCAGCTGCTGCAGGTGGAGCATGACTCTCCACTTCCTCCTCAACTGCCCTCTGAGATGTAGGGTCCATATCCTATTCAAAAAAAGAAAGACAAACAGATCTGCATTAGTGTCACCTCGACTCTTACAAATGCAATGCATGGTATGGACTCAATCTAGGCCCAGAAACGCCTAAACCGTGCTCTGATACCACTAAATGTGACACCCCTTACCCGTGTACAGTATATCCGAGTAAGCAATGTCACACGGTGTACCGGCACACTCTATTATACCTTAATTAATTTTTATCATGGTTTTGAATATAACTTGTGAAATATAATATATTTGAGCCATTTATCGAAATTATAATTTATTTGAGGTTCCGAAAATTTTTATAGAAAATCCGGCAGAGTACCGGCTAAAAATGGAGAAAACAGTTCTTCGGAACCTGTGAAAAACACTTCCAATATTCATATTCAATCATCTCAATATTTTTCAATTTCGTTTCTCAATCATTCAGCTCATGTAATAGTCATGTACAAGTCACAGATAGATATTCACTTTTCCATTCACAAACACAATTTTCATTATTTACATGAAAATCAAAATACATCACATAAGTTTCATTTACACAAAGGAAAATAAAAAAAAAATCAATTACAAAATACCAAAATGAAGCCTAGTGTCCTACCAATGCACTGTAGATGGTGAGGTGACACGGACACTATGCAGGCTGCAGGATGGACTCACCCAGTCTGCGGTCTACTGGGCTCTCGATCAATATCTCCAGAACCTACGTGTGGCAAAAGCAACGCGCTAAGCAATGATGCTTAGTGGTGCAATAATAAAATAAAAGAAAATAGCAGAAAATAAATATGTATCGAATGTATATGTCTTATTTGTTTTGTATTTGTTATATTCATTTATTTCTTTAACTTTGTCCATTTTCATTCATTTGGTTGCCCAAGTAACCTATCTTTGACGATCGGATGGATAAACGGGTAACCGCACTTTGGGTATCAAGTACCTCGGGGTCACACCATCGGTCACATATGTATCTCTGGTGTGCAGAGCGACTAACAATGTCAGAATAATATTAGGCACGAGGCCAAGTCTCAACACAATATTAAAATGGCTAAAAGCCATAAAATCACATAATGGCATAATGCCATGTGCAGTACTGCTAACTGAACCCTATTGACATGCCAAACTATCCAAACCAATCTTGTTAGGTATACTAGGGCATTTGATACTTTAAAATTCTTCAATTTGTGAATTTCAAGTTTTGGTGTCACTATTCACTTCATTAGTCAACAAAAATGTTGACTTTTGGATAGAAAATAGGTGTATTGGTTTTAATACTCCCAATGTACCACATTTTGCATTTAAAACTTGTTGGAATTAATCACCAAATCCATTTCCAAGCTTAGCACTAAGGGGCAGAATTTTCAGTTTTTGTACCATAAATTTACTGTTCCATTAGGGACTGTTACAGTGGAAATTTGAGGAAATGGTAAACATGAAAGTTGTTCCTTATTTTGTCTAATTGAATTTCTTTTTTTGAATTACTCCATTTGGAGTTTTTTAGCTCCAGATATGGTCCAAAAACCACAGCTGGCCGGATTTGAAAACTGCAGAATTTACCAAATCTACAGTACAATGAACAGTGATTGTGAGTGCCTTGTTAGATAGGTTCTGGTCATAATTTGAGGTAGGTTTCTTCATGAAATTTGTTTTTCTATATCTTATCTTGTTGCTGTAAAAAGTTCAGGTCAAATGGACCATTTTACAGTGAGTTATGGCCACTGTTCATTTGGTCATTCTGCAGAATCTGCTTGCAGGGTATCCAGATTGGGGCCAATTTTTGGTCCACTTGCTTTGGTCTTTTGGACATGGTTTCTTCAGAAAAATTGTGCCATTATAAGTCTAGTTTCATGTCCAATTGGCCAAACACCAATTGAACCTACACATCCAAAGATATGGCAGTCCAAACAGGCTGGACTCACAGCCTCCCTGCTGCTGTCACTAGGCAGCCTACCCATTTCAGTTTGCCATGCAATAGTTCACTCCAAATTATGGTCAACTTATCTCAAATGGTCACTAATTGACCATTAGAATGTTCTTTAACAATTTCATAAGCAAAGTCCAATTTTTCTCCCAAAACCCTAATTCCCATTATGAGTTTTCACAACATACCTTAATTAACTAACTAATTCATTATCCTTATAATTACATACTTTAAACATAATCTCTAGTTCACTCCAAGTCCATCAAAAACACTCAATCTTGTTCCTTCCTTAGGGCTGCCGAAATTTATGGTATACATACACATAAATTCCATTCATTTAATTCACAAATCCTTACTCACTTTAAGTCTTTAACATGGAATAAGAGGGATTTAGGTATAGATAAGCACTAACCTCTTTGCTCAACTTATTGAACTTGTGAAAACTCTAAAATTTCTCTTCTTTGTGGCTGCCTAAAGCTTCCTTAGGGTGTGTAGATAAGTTTTAGTGAAGGTGACTTAGGGTTTTGGGGGGGAGATTTAAGAGATTTTTAAGCTTGATTGAAGAAGAAAAATGGAGGACCTCTTGGCTATGGTGCTGCTGGAATTTGGGGAGGAAGATGGCTGTTTGTTTTTTTAATTCTTTGGTCTTTATTTGTCTCTTTTATTAGTTAATTAATTGGTTGTTTACATGTGATTGGTGGAAACTTTAAATGACATCATAATGATGTCATAAATGAGCCTTTTTTCTTATTTTCTATTCTTTTCTTATCTACTTATTTTAAATTTAATTTTTAGCAATATTTATTCACATTTTATGTCATAATAATTATTTACTCAACTGGACAAGTCGGCCAAAAATCGTCTCTGAAGGCGAAATGACCAAAATGCCCTCCGTTTGGCTTAACGGGTCAAAATTGTCTGTACCGATTGAAAATTTTTTCTAACTATTTTCTTGGCATTCTAATGCCATAGGAACCTCAATGACCCTTCTCTGGAGTCCCAAAAATTATTTTATGAATTTTTCCCCGGGTCTAGGGCTCCTAGTTGCGAGAACCGCAACTTCTCTCTGGGTTACCCATCGCTTGGGCACCGGCTCATTTAACTTGGTTGTATTTTATTTCTAAAATTTTTACTAAATTTTTCTTATTAATATTTGAGTTAATTATGGTTCCTGACTTTAGTTTAAATATTTTTCCGAATGTTCTAGCTGTCCGGACCGACACCGGTTACTGGAACAGTAGAATGTACGGAGTTGCTACCGGGAGGGTGTTACATTTCTGGTGCAATTTGAAAATTTCTGGGTCTGATCTGACGTGAACAGTATTCTGCAGAATTTGATTACAGTGGCAGACTAATCTGTTTGCTAATTTTCTTGTTTGCTAAGTGCTTTACCACTGCTTCTAATTCTTCGTTGGCAAACTGGTAGTCAGGTTTGATTATACTGAAATTCTAAGATTATTTTTCTTTTCTAAGCGCCTATTCTGTATTTTTAAAAGGCATATTACTTAAATAACCCTTTATTTAAAGCAATGTCTCATTATGTGTTTAGAGGGCAAAATAGACTTTTCATATATTAATCTCTAACGCGGGACTCAAAAATTTGCAGAACCATCAGTCTTCTATGCTTCTCCACTGATACACGGCATCAATCACTCTGCAAAATCTCCATTTATGTCTTTTGAAGTTTAAATTTCAAAATTTTTCCCTTTTCCTATGCATCTCTTCTTAAAATCTGATTGAACGCATCTTCTCTCCATTGTTAACCCGTTTCACTCACAACCCTCTCAACCATCATCTCCCTTCATCTTCTTTAAAATTTTTGAAACCCATTTGCTCTGAAACAAAGCTATCATTCCGCATTCTTCAAGACAGAAAATCCCTAAATCCTTCCTATTCATTCTTCGATATCTCTCTCACTCTGCCGAAGGAAATCATTCAAAATTGATTCTCATTGGGTTAAAATTTTTCAACGCATTCTCTCTTGTCGTCATCGATTTGTGTTCTCTCTATAAGTATCAGCTTTCTCTATCCCTACTGCCAACTTTTTCTGATTTGGTCATGGCACGGTCAAAAGGAAAAGGCAAAGAAAAGGTCACCACACCCTCATCATCTTCAGATTCTACCAATGCTAGTGTCCCTACATCACCTCCTCCATAGAGAGAAGTTCTTCTGGTCATTAGAAAATGAAAAGAAAAGTCCAAGAAGAGGACCAGTGAGCCTGTCTAGGAAAAAGGTTCTAAGAAGAAAAAGACTTCAAAAGCTCCAATTGTGCTTATGGAAAGGGCCATTCATGAACCAAGGTACATTCACTGGCCTGCTTTTAATGAAGTCTCTATTCCTTTACAGTCTCTGTTTGAATATAAAAAATGGGACAAATTATGCTCTAATACTGAGGGAATATATGTGGATTTAGTTTAAGAATTCTATTAAAATTTGAGAGTTGATGATGCTAAAAGTGATGAATCTTTTAAGGTTAAAATGAAAGGAAAAGTTTATAAGGTGACAGTACAAAGGTTAGCCAGAGCCCTAAGCATCCCAAACAGTGGGAATAGAATATGTTCTCACAAAGAAGTATTTGCTGTTGGAGGGTTCAATAAAAGAGATTTTGAGGCAGAAGTATTTAAAGGAGAAGTGAAAGATATGACTAGCATCACCCATGCTCACCAGCACATCAAAATTCTTCATAGCTTCATCATTTATGTGCTGAATCCTAAAACTGGTAGTCCAAACTATTTAAACACACTTGATCTCTGCATAATTTGGCATATTGTGAATGAAATTGAGTTTAATCTTGCCTACTTTATGCTGAAGCAAATTATGAAATGGAAACCACCCTATAAACTATCCTATGCCCATCTTCTTAATGGCCTATTTAGAGACTTTGGGATACCCCTGGAAACTGAAAAACTTAGAACAAATATGATCCTAATTACAAGTCTGCAGAAAGATGATGATGGCAGAAAACTAAGGTTTGAACAAGGTGTCAGTTCTAAGGGTAGTGCAAGTGGTGCTTTTGATGTTGAAGAAATTCTAGAAGAAGTGAATAATTTAAGACAATTTGTTGAGATTGAATTTGGAGAAATACAGATCTTTTCAAAATATTCTTATAAATGCACTTGATTCTAAGATTGATGGAACTTTGATGTTGATGTATAAAATTGTGGAAGAGCTATTCAAAATCAAAGTTCATTTGGGTCTTTCAAGCACTGAAGCTGGAGAAACCAGTAAGGCTGCTGCTACTGGTTCTGTTCCACGAACAGAAAAAGAAAAGGAAACAGAAGAAGAAAAAGAAGAGGAAGAAGAGGAAGAAGAAGAAGAGGAAGACGAAGAAAGAAAAGAAAAAAAAGGAAGAAGAAAAGGAGATAGAATAAGAAAGAGGAAGAGGAAGAAGAGGAAGAAGACGAAACTGAAAAAGAGGAAGAAGAATCCAATGATGGTAATGGAAAAGGAGGCAGCAAAATAGGAAATGGAAATGACATCAGTGACTATGCTTCAGAGCAAGAACCACAGACTCCTGCTCCTGCTGCACCTGCTAAAGGAAAGACAAAATCAGCTAAAGAGGAACAAAGAAGCAAGCAGAAAGAAGAAACTGATAAACCATCTGGCAAAAAGGCTAAAACTGGTAAAAAGCCTACTGCAGAATTCGGTACTACTGCTGCATCTGAATTAGCTGTTGGCCCTATTGTTCTCTAAATAGCTGGAGCTGCAATGGCTGCTGAAATCCTTCAAACCTTGAGTGATAAACCTATCAAGCCAAAAAGGGTGAAGATGGCTGCTCCGAGACAAATAAAAAGAAGCTCTAGGCTGAAAGGATAAATCCTCATACTAGATGTTTACTGATTTTATTTTGTCTGACAGCCTATCTCTTAGTTTGCTACTCTGTTTGCTATTTTTAGTTTTCTGGACTTTAATTAGTTTGCTATATTATCTATTATTTTGTTCACTGCACTTAAACTGAATTTTGATTTATACACATATGCATGTTTTCTCTCATGTTCTTTTGATGCTGATAAAAAAGGGGAGAAGTGAATGAGTGATTTTGTTGATATATTTGAGATCAATATACTGTCAATATAGCTTATGAAAATATCAAATGCATATTTAGTTAGTATTTTTAGTCACTTGTGCTTATCTAGTTAGTATTTTAGTCACACTTGCCTAAAACTCCCTGTGATAGAAAATGCTTATGAATATTTTATTGAAATTATTAAGGGGGAGTTATTTGTTAACATGTGTTGATATAGGTACATACATAGGGGGAGTTATTCCCACATAGACATCCATACACATACTCACACTTGTCAATTCTTAAATTGTGATTCAATTAAGTTTTGTCATCATCAAAAAAGAGGAGATTGTGACCCCATGAGCTCAAAGGAGCATAGATTTTAATGATAACAAAACTCAATTAGAATCAAACTAACCTTGTTTTAAGTATTGTGCTTCTCAAAGAACAAAGACTCAAAGAATTATGATGGATTTGTGCTTTTAAAGAAAGAATGACATTTTAAGATAACACAGGACGAATCAAAGGAGATAAAGGAAGAAAAGGTTACCTTCCAAAGCTGCATTGAAGATCAAATTTGAAGGTACATGTAGTATAAAAGTCAGTTTTAACTTTTAGGATTACTTGTGAAAAGAATTGAGGAGTAGAAGCCAATGATACTTATTTTTAATCCCTCAATTATTTTCTTTTAAATATCATAAATGGCTTAAAAGCATTTGATTATGATTTCGTGTAAAGTTTTAAAGTTTTCAAAGTTATACAGAAAAGTTTTCCTTGTATGCTAACTAGTTTGTTACTTGTTTTGGTATGCTAACTGGTTTGCTATTTGTTCTGGTATGCTAATTGTCTCAACTCTGCACAACATCGCAAAAAAAGACAAAATAACGGCTATTTTCTTGAAATTTGAAATTGTAACGTTCAAATGAGTTCTCAAAAGGTCAGAAATGATCCAAAGCTATAAATACACTTACTCTTGGCCATTTTGCACTTAATGAAAGTCTCTCTACTGTTCCTAACCTTTTAAGATCATTAAAGCTTTGATTCAAAGTGCTCTAATTGTTTTTATTACTCATCATTGGCTTACCTACTCATCTCTTCTTTATAGATTCTGTTGTATTGAGTGAGATTGAGTTTTAAACACTTTCTTATCATTTATGAGAGGTCATTCAAGCACCTATTGAAGCTTGATTGTGAAAAGTGTTTGGGATAACACTTAGTAGAAGTGTGAAGCTACTTGTAAAAGCTTTGGTGAGAAGATTTGTAAAGGGCTTTTGTCTCTTGCCTTTAAAAGAGAAGATTAGTGGAGTGAAGACTCAAAGTGGGATCTTTGAGAGAGTGGATGTAGGCTAGTTGAGCAAAATCACTATAAAAACTCAGTGTTCAATTTTCTCAACCCTTACTCTTTACATTTATGCATTTTAATTTTCTGATTGAAGTGTTTTTGCTTAGATGAAAGTTGATACTATTTAATGTTAACTCTGCTGCAAACTGAGATAATTTGTTTACTGTTGAATCTGTTGATATCTGATATAATTTGCTTACTGTTATATCTGCTGTCAACTAATACATTCTGTTTACTGCTTTGTTTGCTGTGTTGTGATTTTATTCAGATTACTTAAATTCTTACTGAATGCCAATATATCTTATTAGATCAGTATACTGAATGCTTATGAGCTAACTTTGCATCAACTTATCAATTGAGCAGTATTGCATATATTTCACAGTAGAAAATTAGGTTGAAACAAGCTGCAATTTTTCAAAGGTTTTGAGCAAGAATCGAAAATTTATTTTAAAGTTCAATTCATCCCCCTCTTGGACATATTTTGGGACATCACACATCTCATCAACATTATATGGCCCCTCGTGGGCCCTCCAAATCAGACAATAGTCATAAACTTGAAAAATTATGTTTTAGTCCCTATAATTGATATTTTGTAAAAATCCACTCAAACAAGCTCTAAAAATTCTAAAATTTTGCCCCATGGTCCTTAATAAATTTATAAAGCTATCGCAAAAGGAATTGTAATTTTTTAATCACCCATGAATATTTTATTTAAGAATATTACTCAATTCTATAAGTTTTCAACAACTAACATATTCTTAATTCAACCCAATTCAATATTTACATATTTAAACTTCTATTCTCAAGCTTCAACTAATCATATAAAATTTAAATATCATAATCTCAGACAATCTTATATGCCTATATGCTAAAAATCTAACTAAAATCCATCTATATTTTTCAAAAATATTCTACAATCACTCAAAAATTCAACAAACACCATAGAATATCTCCAAATAATTTTACTTTCATCATATATTTTTCTTAGAATTTTTCTCCAATTTTTCCTGTTTAAGAAACACTGTATTTATGCTCCACAGACTGAGAAATAATGAAAATAATCTTACTCGAAGCTTATCTGTGTCTCAAAAATTCAAAAAATTTATGAGGAAGCCTCTAGAAGTTGAATCATCCTCAAAGCTCATCGGAGCCACCACTAGAACTAGGGGTGTGCAGTTTTCGGTTTAAACCGAAAAACCGAACCGAACCGATTAATTCGGTTCAATCGGTTCGGTTTTAAAATTTAATCAGTTCGGTTCGGTTTATAATTTTGATAATTTCGGATTAATCGGTTTGGTTCGGTTATTTTCATAAAAAAATCAAAAAAACCGAACCGCACCGAAATTATTAATATATATAGGAAATAAAAAAAATCGAATCAAATTGAATCGAACCGAACCGAAATCAAAGAAAACCGAACCGAACCTTAAGATTTTTGAGTTTTGATTTTTAATTTTTTTTGTTTTTATGTTTTTATTATTTAGATTTAATGTTAAAAATATGAAATTTTATAAATTTCGGTTTGATCGGTTAAAACCGAACCGAACCGATATTTATTGGTTCGATTCGGTTCGATTTTCTCTTATCAATCGGTTCAGTTCGGTTTTTAAAATTTTTTATTTTCGATTTTCGATTTTATCGGTTCGGTTCGGTTCAGAACCGAACCGACCGTTTGCACACCCCTAACTGGAACCACCACGCACGGTGGCTGGCCGCTGATCGCCGGTGACATCTGCCGAAACTGGTTACACGAAAATATTCCTCTCCTTCTCCTGAGTCAATAGGTGGTCTTGGATCGTCGATCCAACGGTCGAATTGTCGAAAATCTCGTTGAAAAGTAAAAAAAAGTTAATTTTCTCTCTCCTCGCCGGCGCCGGAAACGGCCACCAAATCTGGCGAGGCTATTCTCATCTGAAAGAGCTCACTATTAGGAGTCCATAGCCACTGGAATCACTCCAATCGGATATCGGGATTGTCGGATATGAGCGTTTAAAGTTTTAGGACCCATTTTTCTCTCTCCTGTCCTGCAGCCACTGCTGCCTCTGTTGGAGGTCGCTTGACGTAGGCTAGAGGTCGCTGGTGGTTGCTGGTGCCGCTTAGGGTGTTGCCAGCCAGTGGGAGGGGTTGCCGGAGCAAGAAAAGGGAGAGAGGGAGAGAGATGAGAGGGAGAGTAGTGGTGGTGGAGGAAAGAGAGAGAGAGAGAGAGAGAGAGAGAAAATTCAATTTTTTTTTTTTTAAAACTGCTGTAGCAGCAGCAGTTGACAGCGGGTGTAGCCCACTACTACACACCACTGTTACCTCCCAATTCTTTTTTTTTTTTTTTTAAGTTGTTACATATCTAACTTTATTAATTATTAAAAAAATATAAAAATAAAAATTATTTATAAATATAATACGGATTTGAAACAATTTACAAAAATAATGTTTATTTAAGAAAATGTTAACAGGAAAGAAGTTTTCTTGACAAGTCAAATGAATAATTTTTTGTCAGAAAATTCAACTATATATTTCTTTTTGAAAATACTACTCTCAATAGCATTTTCACAAGCAAGTAGCTATATACTTTTAAAAACACCACTCTCAATGGTGTAGCTACATACTTTAGGAGTGGCATTTTCAGAAGAGTGGCATTTTCAGAAGCACTTAAAATAAACAACAAAATTATTTAAAAGTGTATAATTATCATTGTTTTATTTTTTATTTGGTTTATTTTAAATAATTTTAAAATTGTAAAAATCATTTTATTTAAATAATTTTAAAATATATATTTATTGTGCACTCATTAAAAGGAAAATGATTGAATAAAAATAACAGTAAGAATACAAATAGAATAATAATGTACACTTTTAAATACCTATAAAAAATAAATTAGTTATACGGGTTATAAGTGAAAAATTAAATATAAAATATCAAAAATAAAATTTATAATAAAGGTTAACATTTACCTTAAAATAATCTTTGTTAACATAAAATTTATTTGTAAAATTAGAAATTAGAGATAACTATTTAAATATACCCAATGATTTAAATTTTTCTTACTTATAATTTCTTATTTGATTGATATACGGATTAATTATTAAAAAAATGTAAAAATAGAAAGTATTTATAAATCTAATATGGTTTTGAAACTATTTATAAAAAAGATATTTACTTAAGAAAATATCATTGGAAAATGAGTTTTATTGACAAGTCAAATCAATTATTTTTTTTTTGTCAAAAATACAATCATTTACTTTTGAAAATGTACCAATGACTTTTTCTAAAGCATATAGTTATATACTTTTAAAATACCATTCCCAATGATGTTTTCAGAAGTACGTAGTTATATGCTTTTTAAATGTCACTCTTAGTGGCATCTTTAGAAGCACGTGAAATAAAATATAAAATTATTTAAAGGTGTATGATTATTATTTTTATTTATTTTTTCTATTATTTTTATTCAATTATTATTTTTTAATGGGTATACAATAAATATATTTTAAAATTATTTAAATAAAATAATTTTTTCAATTTTAAAATTATTTAAAACTAAAATCAAATACAAAAGTAAAACAATTAAAATATCATAAGAACTCTACCTAATTGACAAATTGGAATTTTATTTTATTTTTAGTGTGTCTTAGATTTTTTTTAGGGTAAACTCTAATATAATATATGAAATTTGATAAAATTAATAATTCAGTCCATATATTTCAAAAATCAAACAAGTTAGTTTATCATTTTTTATTTTGTTGATAGATTGATTCATTTGCTCAATTTCTATTTAATTTACCATTAATTATAGTAAAAATCTCAAAATGCTCTTAATTCTATTTTCAATATAAAAAAAATAATAAGTTTTGATGTTTTGTTTTATTAACAAAATAATATTTTAGATTTAAATTTTATATTCAATTAGCTAATAAATTTTATGTTTAAATAATAATATTAAATTAAATTTAAAATATAATATATACACATATTATATAATATATATATATATATATATATATATATATATATATATATATATATATATATATATATATATATATATATTACACTCATTACACTCATTAAAGGGAAAATGCTTGAATAAAAATTAAAAAAAAAAAAACACAAACAAAAAGTAATTCTGTAACACCCCTATTTGTATAGCCTGGTATATTTCACTGTTCCGGTGACCGGAGTCGGTCCGAACAATTAAGGGGATTAGAACCACACTTAAGACAACTAGATAAGCCATAAATACAAATAATTAGTAATTGTCAATTAGTTAAGTATAAATAAGAAAAACAAAAACATAAGAAGTTAAACGAGCCGAGAGTCACAGCGATGGGTGACCTTCTCGAGAAGAATTGCAAAGTCGATTTAAACTCGAATTTTGAACCATAAAATCTGACGTTGCGGTCCTTAAGACCATTACAAACACAGTGGAAAAGAGAAAATCACGAAAAAGGTTGTTAAGCCAGTCAAATAATTAGGTCAGGGAGCCAGAAGAAATATTGAATTATTTGCAAACTAGGTTGAACCGGCGAGGGACAATTTGGTCAATTGACCCCGAGAGCTGACTCATGACCTAACTGTCAAATAAAATTAGAGAAACGAAAATTTCAGAGCCGAGAAATTAATTAAAGAACCAAGGAAAAATAAATGGAAAAGAAAAAGAAAAGAAAAGCCTTTAATGACATCATGCCTCCCTCATATTATGACATCATAAGTCCAATTTAATTTTTTCATACACATTTTGACCAAGTTAAGATCTATTATTAAAGATAAAATATGAAAATGAAAAAAAAAAAATTAAAAGTCAAATTTATCTTCTTCCCATTTTGGTTGCCATCTCTCTCTCCCAAATTCTCTCTCAAACCTCCATTATCACCCCAAACTCCAAGCTTGAAATTGTTTCCTCTCTCCATAAATCTTTCCCTAAACTAGTAGAAAACCTTAATTTAAGTCATTATTTGGAGAGTGGACGGAAGAAAGACAAGAAGGAGAAGAAAAGGAAAGGAAAAAAAAGAAGAGAATTGAGGAAGAGGAATTTCAAGTGAGGTAAGCAATCTAAATTGACAATTTTAGTTTATTGATTATGTTTGTGGTTTGAGTAACCTAGAAATTTATTTACAATCAAAAGAAAACATTTGTGGAGGACCAAAGGGAATTTTGGCCAGCCTTTGAAGGGGGATGAATTTCATGAGTTTGATTGCATTAAACTTGTTAGAATGCTTGAATGAGATGTAAGAGTATGTTAAGATGTGTTGAATCAATCAAATGTAATAATTAGTGTGAATTAGGGTTTTGCACTTAGGTTTTAGGAGACAAAATTTGGAGAAATGGTGAAATGATGTGTTTGACCTAGTTTGAAGTGAGAAATGGTCATTTGTGACCAAATGAAGTGTGTTGGAATCATTTGAATTGAGGTTAAATTAGGATTCAATGTGGTCATGCTGTAGGCAGTAGGACAAAGGTCCTTTTGAGGGACCAAAACTAAAAATTTATAAGTCCAATTGGTATGAGACTAATTGGGAATGAAAATAGACACAAAATGACACAATTTTCATTTAGGAATCATGCCCAAAAAGTGACCAAAACCTAGTGAACAAATTGACCAAATCCGAAAATTCTCAGTCTGACCTGTACAAACTGACCAAATAAATAGTGTTTGTTCATTTGGCCATAACTTGAGCTAGGCAGGTCTAAATGACCTGAAATTTTACCAGTGGACAGATGAGATATAGACCTAAAACTTTCATGAAGAACACAAACCCAAATTATGCCATTAACCAAGTCATTTGGCCACCCAAATTTGGTGACCTAAAACTGCCAGAACCAGAATTTGCCCAGAAATCTGGGTTAAGTCCAATCCGGCAGCCATGATTCAAATGGCTATAACTTGAGCTGCAAAACTCCAATTGGAGTGATCCAAAAAGGAGAATAAAGTTAAGACAATATGAAACATTTTCTATGAAGGAAGTTCTACCAAATTCTAACAGAAAAATGACCAATGGAACAGTGTAACCTAAGACACCAAAACTGAAAATTTGCAAATTTGCCTAAAAGACTTGGAATTTGAGTAAACAACCAAAACCAACAAATTTAATGACCAAAATGTGGTATGTGGGTGAAGTTGGAATTCCCATACCTATTAAGCCTTAGAAAGTCAACAAATTGACTTGAATAGTGTAGTGAATAGTAACCCCAAAACACAAAATTTAAAGAACGTCAAGATTAGCACATTAGAGCTAGGTAAAAGTGAATTTAAATTTATTTTTGGATTTATGCTAAGTTATGTACTGAAACACTGTGAAACTGTGTGTTTCAGTGGAAAAGAACACCTGGAAAGAACCCGAGGAATCGAGTTAAGGGCAAGAGGTGACTCGCTTAAGGTTTATGCACAACGTATAATTTTTGTAAATTATCTTCTGCATATTGTTTTGAACAATTTGACATATTGAATTGTAACATTACTATGATGAAGTATTTATGATGCTTTTGATTTAAATTTTTGAAAGTTATTTGTGTATATTTGAAATGGCAATGTTTAGTAAATTGTTAAGATAAGTTTTGAAATCACAGTGTCATGACCATATATTTGAACACCTCACTAGCATGACTAGTGGGGGTAATCAGTTTCGAATTTTGATTCCTTTTTTGGCTGAAGTGTTGAGGTATGTGCCAATAGAAGAAGAAATTGAATGGATATCAATATATTTGAGCTAGCTAGCCTTGTAATGTGACTTCTCCTTAGCCTTTGGCTATTGAGATTATATTTGTTTCAAAATGGCATGATATAACTGTGGGTTTTATGAAATGTGATTTGATACTTCAAAATAAAATTGTTTGGATTAAAATCTCATAATTCATGTTTTGTATCTAATTCTCATGTTCAGTCCCATTTTTGAAGAAATGTGATTTAAATTCTGCATAAAGATTATTTTAGTATGTTGTGCACCACTAAGTCTTAATACTCAGCGATGACTGTTGTTACTGTCGCAGATATAGAGACTAGAAGAGCAGCAGAGTGAGTTGCTGAGGACAGAGAAACTACCTGCTTTGAAGCTATCGGGTATAATTTATACCCTGACTGTAAATATTTATTTTGATGTATGTAATGCACGTAATTGTATGGACATGTAAAATTGGTTTTGAGCAGCTTGTACAAAGTTTGTATAAAGTTTGTAATAAAATTTAGTTTGAATTTCTTTTAATGTAAATTTTTAGTATGATGTATATATAGATTGTTTATCTTTAATGAAATATAAATGAAAGAAATTCATTGACAGTATCTTGATGATTACTAAATTTTTGAAAATTGAGAAATGAGGATTGTTGAATTTTGAAACTTGAGAAATTGGTTGAGATTGATTGTGAATTTGAAGAAGTGGTTGAAATAAATAATTGGAAGTACTTTTTACAGCAATTTGAAGAACGTTTTCTCAAAATACAGACGGCACTCTGCCGAAATTTTTATAAAATTTATGGAAAAATAAAATAGGCCAAAAATTTTAACTAGTTTTTAACTTTAATTAAATGATTTTAATACCTATTAGAAAATGCTCACCACTTATAAAAGTAAGAAAATTGTTTTAAAATCCCTTGTAGGGTACTTAATGAGTTATTAGTAGGTGAAGTTCGGTAGTTCATTAGATATTTTACGGGATCATGTTATGCCTTACAGAGAGGTAAGGTGTGACAAATTCAAAAGTATATGCTATATATTTCTGAAAATATTATTAAAAGTGATATTTTTAAAAGTATATGGCTGCATGTTTTTTAAAATGCCATTAGAGCGTTTTCAAAAGTATATGATTTTACTTTCTAACAAAAAGTTGTTAAAAAGCATTTAATATGTCAAGAAAACTCCTCTCCCATTAGTATTTTCTTCAGCAAACACTATTTTTATAAATAGTTTCAGGTTCACATTAGATTTGTAGATAGTTTTTATTTTTATATTTTTTAATAATTAATCGTGGATAAACTAACATATTTATTTTAATTTTAAAATTAATATTTATTTATAATTAAATATGACTTTAAAAATCTAATCATATTAATTATATCATTAGATATTAGAAGTGCATTGTATATTACTAATTTTCTATTTTAGCAATTTATATGAATTTCAAACATTTTTTTCTTGTTAAGGAATTTTTTAGTTTTTTCCTCTATTTTTCTATGTTTTGATTGGATCAATTAATATATTTCATTTAAATTTAAAAATTAATATTTATTTATAATTAAGTATGACTTTGAAAATCTAATTATATTATTATTAAATATTAAAAATTCATTGTAGATTACTAATTTTCTATTTTGTGATTTTTAATATTTAAAATATTAAATATATTATTTTGTGATTTTTAATATTTAAAATGTTAAATATATAAAATATACTTAATAAAATATTCAATTCAACCAATTTAATATATAGTTTTATAATTTAATTAGACTAATTTAATCAATTTAACATATAGTTTTATAATATATTTAATTAATAAAATATTTAATTAATAAATTTATAAATATCGCAGAACTCTCTCTATATATATAAAAGCCATGTTGCATTTTAAGTTATAGTAACTATTATGGTTATTGTTATAACCATACTTCGAACATATATACTTATTACATTAATTAATGCATATTTAATATTAGTGTTTAAAAATATTAATTATCATAGTATTTTGAAAAATATAAATAATATTTGCACATAAAATTTCACAATATACACAGTTATATAAATCACTACATGAGAAATTATTAGCTTATACATGTGAACAACAAATTTACAATTCAACCTTATAAAAATCCATAAATATTTAATCATAATCCAATTACTATTATCATTCATTTTATAATATCCAAACTTTTTATTATTAAAATAATATCTGAGGTCAATAAAAATATCTCTATCAATATAATTATTTTTTATATAAAAAATAAAATAAAATAAATTATTAATAATGTAAACCCGTGAGACACGCAAACACTACTAGTATGATAGTATAATAATATAACAAAAGCAAATTATGGAGAACACTGATATATGAATACCATTCACAAATGATATTAATTTCACTCCCTCCATATGAGTCACTTTTTCTTTTTTGGTCAAAAAAATAGGATAATAGTTTCATTAAACATAAGCACATTACAAATATGAGCCAAAAGAAAAGATTAACAAAAGAAACCCCGGCCCAGGCCTAAATATAGAGTAAGAATCCCAATTAGTTTATAGTACCCAAGCCCTAAAGAGATAGGCCTAGGGCTCAATACAATGAAACCTAGCAATCATCGTTCGACCTCCAGAGAAGCAATAGCTGGGAAGACAACCTCACAATAATAGATATCAAGTAGACTAAAGCCCAATGAGGCCACAACACAAATCCTGACCAATTCAACGTCTCAGATGCTCTGACACAAACTGACGAGGAAAGAAACTTGATAGCTTTAAGTGGCAGCATGTTAGAACGCTTTGACTTCTCAATCTCCTATAGTCATTAAGGGGCCTGATGCTTAGATCAAGCATTAGAAATGTCCCTAGAGGCACCATAACTCCTAGAGTAGAGCCATAGTAAACACAAACATTGAAACCCCACAAGCACCTGCATGTAGCATGAACACCACAAGGTTGACTACAAAGCATATCTTTAAAACGAACTCCTTCTCTATGAAAAACACAACTTGCAACCCAAAATCAAGGCAAAACAAATATTTACACCCCTACCCGGAGGTGGAGAGGGAGGAAACCCACCTCTGGACAAGGAAGATAGCCATCCTCTACTTCGTGGGGTAGGAGACGCCACACAGTTCACAGAGAAAAGGAGCTTGGTTCCCTAAAGGAAAAGAAAAAAAAACGAGAGAACTTTCTAGCTTACAAAACGACAGAGAGAGGCTACATATAAGTCATGTTTGGCACACTACTTTTAATGCAATGAATATATTATAATTTTCCTATAACAAAAGTAGGTATATACCATGATTTTGATTTATCAAATATAAAATATATTATACTTGAAATTAAATGAAATATATCAAAAGATTGAGTTTAACTTGTTTAAAATAATAAAAGAAATTAATAATTTTATCATTAATCTAATAAAATTTATCAAATACTAAGTATATTGTAATTACTACAATTCTTATCTATGTATAAACAACATAATTATTTATTGCACGAAATTTATTTGAAATTTTAAAAGAAATGTATATTTTTAGTACTATTATACATGTAGAACTTAGTATTGTAAAAAGAGATACTGAATACATATGTTCACCCCTGAACTTTACTAAAAGCCTCATGGCATTTGGATTTTTCAAACATCCCATCTTACGCCTCATCATTGATGAATTGGAAATAAGTGAAAATTTCTACTAGATTATCAGAGGGAATGTTATACAAGCGCTCTTACATATCAAAATGATGTTAATATGGATAAGGTGTCCAATACTTATCTTACACATTTATTGTGCATAATTTTTTTTTTTAATATTCTCATGTAATAAACTCTCTCTCTCTCCCTCTCCTCTCATAAACTACATCGTTTTGTTGAGCCCATCTTTTTATCTTCGCCTTTTTCTTTTTCTTCTTTTTTTTTTTTTTTGGTAATTTTTCAAAGAAACATACAAAAGATTGTTGTGTGTTTTATAGGTGAGGCTAAAAGATTTAGTCATTTGGTGGGACAGTTGGTTAAGTTAAGGTCGTCGAAGGATACCGGTTGAGAATGGCAGTGTGTTTGGTGGGTGCAGTTAAAAGAATCGAGCTCACTAGGTCACTGAGTTTAGAGAATATTCTCAATGTCTATCCAAACTCAGACCTCTTTTTGCACAATCCTTTTGATGGAAATACCTTCAAGTTCTTGCTCTTGAAAGTGCCCCCCCAGATAGCCACCATTTGCATCTTTTAATTCAAACCCATTCTGGAGACCAATTAAGGCTGAGATTCAAGTACTCACCATCATGAAATGTAACGCCCCTGCACCAACCACTAGAGGAATTGTCCGCTTTGGCCCACTCCATCCTGACCCTCACGGTTTTGTCCCATAGGTGGAATGGAAAACTTCTCAGGAGGTCACCCATCTTAGGATTTCTCTCAAGCGAGCACGCTTAACTCCAGAGTTCTTCCAACTCTCTAAGCCATTCCATCAAAAGGCGCCTCCAATGATTAGTTTCCCCCATTTCAATGTATGATTCAGTTCATTTCTGCCCCTCATTTGGACAAGGGCACCAGCGAGCCTTGCCCTCCCAGAGGACCGCTCCAGCCGAGACCTTCCCTTTCCGCACGGGATGTTACAGGCCCACCAGCTTCCGCCTGGTTCATCCCCGAACCACACATCTACTAAAGGGTGTCAGGCTCTGATACCATCTGTGCTTTCAAAACTCAACCTTATGTACTCGTGCCTTGCACCAGATAGGCACACCACTTAAACTCATACTGACAAAAACATAGTATTTCTTGGAGTACGTATTCCCATGGCAGACCTCAACACATGGGTGGTAACATGAATTAGTGACTCGGTTACCCTAGCATGAGCTAGAGTTACATCAAGAGTTGCCATCAGACCAGAGGTTTCGAATTAGTTGCAAAGTAAAGGTGACACATATAAAGTGAGACCATTTGGTCTTTGGTATGGGATTTTGGACAGTTTTTATAGTACGATGGATGTTTTACCTAGAGTGTAGTGAGAATAGTATCTCCCTTGCATGGCAACAAGGTGCAGAATACGACTTTGCTTCTAAAAGGAGACAAGATACTATGAATGATGTTTATAGCCTATGAAGTAACATTTTAAGAAGTTTGCAATGTGATAAGAGAGCAGATGGCCTAACGTGATTTTGGCAAGGTGGTAGGTGCAATACTCCTTTTGCAGTCAGTTGTGATATAAGACAAAAGATTACTACTAGTGATGGTGACCTAAAGAATAGTATCCCAAATGGGACTGTAGAGTGTGGTAGAGAGTAATTGGCTCAAGTATCCTGAAGAGGATATAAGTTTCATTGTAGAAACTATAAGTGATCAGATCAAGATGGATGTAAAGCCTTTGAATTAAATGAAGGGTTTGGATGCCTAGTATCTTAAGTTTTAGCTAATTGAGTAAACATGGAAAAAAATAAAATATTAAATAATAAATAAATAAATAAAATAAAATTACTGTAGAATCAGTTCTCGAGGTAGTAAGGGTATTATAGAGGCTAAAGGATAAGAATAGAGATCACACAATAAATGTATGACTGCAATTTCTTGAGTTCCTTCCTAACTTCATATTGTTCAAAATAATAGTATAATCTAATTATAATAGTGTTAAGAGTAATAAATTAGCGAAAATAAATCACAGAAGGCCAGTGGATAGAGAAAGTGCAAAATGAAAATTTGGATAATTGATTGCAGATGGAACATAATCTAAATGTCAGTGGAAGTACTAGCTAGAGTGGTCAAATGACCAAATCTGAGTAGCACAGATATGTGATAACCTGGTAGAGACTCTGAAAGATACAGTTAGCAAGTACAACGGTCATGTTAGGAAGAGGAATGGAACTAGGGATAAAATAGTTAATTTCTATTTTGGGTCAGATAAAAATAAATGAAAAGACAACCTGAAGGGTGCAAAATAAAAGGAACAAAGTTAAGATATAGGGTAGGCTAAGTGTTATTCTTGGCAAGGTGAAAGACAAGGATGGAGAACCCAAAATGGGACCACATTAGTGAGAATAGTGATGGAGGTATGGAATCTAGTAATGTAATACTCATAGCATGATGTAGTTGAGGTAGTGTCAGGGGCTGGAATATAGAGCTTGGAGTTGCATGATTGGATCATACTCTATCTATTCCCTATCCCTAAAGTGGAGTAGATAGCAATGGGATAAGAACCATTTAAACTTCTAACAGTATGAGGAAAGTTAGTTGAGGAATGCAACCAGAGCAAGTAAAAGTTATAGGATGTGCAATGATGTCTTGAACTATCCTATCAGGCAGAGGAGCAAATTAATAAGTAATGAGTTAAATAAAAGTAAATCTAATAGTATAACTAGGCATGATAAGCAAGAGCGATGGTGGAAAATGGTACATAGGCTTAGGTCATGAGTAGAGATTGTGAGCTAGCAGCTATGGGGTCTTCGATCAAGGGTTAGATGAGCATTTGTAGTATGACCAATAGGGACCTTTCATAAGGAAACGTGAATGAAAATAAGTAACAAAATGACAGTAAGAGACAGAGCGGGAAGAGTATGTATGAGTGACAGTCATAAGTCACTGAGAAGCACAAGGATGAGAGTTATGGCAGTAAGCATGATTGGAATCCATTTTGAAAGAGTCTATTAGTGAGAGGCATCTTCTTGAATAAAGTAAAATATAGGGATGCAAAAGAGTTAAGGTAGGCATAAAAAGGTAGAAATAAAGTACAAGTGGAGATAGAAAATCTTAAGATGATATATCAGGCAAATTGATGGTACAACAGAAGGATTGTTGCAATTGATATCTTATAGAAAGAGATGATGAAATTTCAGGGAGAGGACCATGAGATATAAATAGTGTGCTGATGTCAGTAGGAGAAGATTTCTCTTTCTCTTCAAGTTTAGATCATACTTTTGGCTCCGAAAGTCTACATAAGCAAGGGAAATAATGTTGAGATGACCTAGTATTTAAGAACCTAATGTTAAGTATGAAAGGACGAACAGAGTAGTGACATGAATTAAGTTGAGTTAGTTATCAGGGCTTGCAACCCTTCTGAACCATAAACTGGAGGAAATACTATGGGTAGATGAGTTTCAGTGGATGAAATTATAGCTGATGGTTAAATTTGAGGGTGAAGTTTGGAAAGCTGTGGGCAGTATATGTGGTAATATTAGGGAGAATGGACACATGAAGTATTTTGTTTAGAATTAAGGCATAGCACACCTTTCCCACAACCATATCAGTTCAAATGAAACTTATAGTTTCAAGGGCTCCTATCTAACCATGATAAGCGATTTCCTACAAAGGGTAATAGGGAATGATAACTTCTTATGGTCAAGTTGGAAAATAAGATACAAGAAGAATTTTCTATGGTCAATCATAGGTGTTACATGATGTGAAGGATATGCTGGTAGGAGCCAATCGTAAGGTTAGAATTCTGAAAGTGATGAAACTAGTAATCAAGATAAGACTAAGAAATAAAAAGTAGATTAAAATTGATGATGGGATGGACATCCTTAAAGGAAAAAGTATAAGAATGAGAGAGGACAAAGGTTAAAGAATAAGTACAGCGGATTGAAAAGATATCAACAATAACAGAAACACGAAAAGGAAGTGGATAAGATCCAAAGGACAGGAAGAAAGCTCAGTAGAGTTGGTTACAATGATAAGAATAAGGTGAAATAAGTATGCTAGGGATACACTAAGGGATGGTTAAGACAAGCTATAGTGAGTTGATAGATTAAAGGAGTAATGTAGCCTCGACTTAAGTGACAATGTGTTAGCCAGTACACCATATAGTAAGAAGCTTTAGGAAAAAAAAAGTGAAGACATTTCCATTCCGGAGGAGGAGTGGGAAATGATAAAGTCGCATGAACTGGGGTATCAGGGAATATAAACACTTTTGTCATGTGAGAGAAGGGACCCAGTTCACTTTCTAATATTGATAGATGGTGTAAGGTATACTTGGCACTTGGAGGGAACTCCATATGACTAGATGCATAAAACAGACAGGAGTTGGTCCAAGGACCTTAGTTATGACTCAAAGTAAAGTGGAAATTCGAAGAATCATAAGAGATGCACAGGTGTTGACCACTGAGGTCATAAGACGAGTAAAGATTTCAAACAAGATGCCTAAGTTAGGTGCTACGGGAAAGCTTCTCATAGGATGCTTTAGGATAAGGAACATAAGTCATGTCCTTGGGAAACAGAAATTATTGAAAAAGGAAGAATAAGAACAAAAATCACTAAGAGACGTGTTAGGGCACAATGTAAGAGAGCTAACCACCAAGTTGATTGAAGTTATGAGACATCAAGTCAGGAGCAATGGGGTGTAGCGAATACTTGAAATGTCAGAAAAATGGCCAATGAATAGTTACAAGATAAGAGCCCTCTAGGCAGAGATGATGATAGTTAGGACACTATAGTATAATCAGAGAGCAGTAGAATGTCATCTATAATATACGAAGAGTTTGAAGAATAAGATATTTTACCAATCTCTGCATAGCTGGAGGAGTATTGATTGCACTTGTTCTAATAATCTTCTTTTCTTTAACCTTAGTTTGTTCGAAAATTTGGGGACGAATTTTTCTTAAGGGGGGAAGAATGTAACAACCCAATTTTTCTAATAAATATATTTTATTTTTCTTTTATTGAGCTGATAATCTATTGATATTTTATTCATGGATTTAAATTAATATTTTCACAATGGTAATTTTTGTTAAATGTGTATCATTTTTTTTCATTTATTATTATTATTATTATTATTATTATTATTATTTTAAATTAAAAACTAAAATTTCAAAGAATTAAAAATTTGGACCTAAGTGAATAACTTATGAAACTTTAGGGACTAGCTTTGTAATTAAAAGAAAAAAAAACCCTAGAAAATTAAAAATGCAGTAGCCCCCCCTCCTCCTCTCCCGTGTCACTCCCTCCCTCTCACTTTCTCCCTCTCATTTTCTGGCTAGTCGGCCAGCACCAACGCCGGCAAGGCATTGGTGGGACTCCCCCACCTCAGGACGACGTCAGATAGCGATAGCCACGGCAGCAAGCGGCAGGGAGGAAGAGAGAGAGAAAGAGAAGACAGTGAAGGAAAAGAGAGAAATTCATGCTATTTTCCAGCCACCAATGCCGGCGATCCAAGCTGCCATCAACTCGTGACAAACTCAGCTCCATTTTTCGACTAGCCATGCCCGGAATGATGAAGTTTCCAGCAAGAAACGAAGAGAGAGAATGAGAGAGAAAGTGATAGCAATGCCTTTCCGGCCATTTTCCCGGCGATCAGACTATCGGATTAAAAATCCGAGACCACTGATGGACTCAGGACAGCGAAATCTTTAAGAAAGGACCGGTCCCGCTTCGATCGGACACCGTTTGAAAAAGGCAATAATCGGACGATCCAAATCGCTTAGTGAGATTTTCAAACTTATTTGATTCCCAAAATTTAAAAATAATTTTATGATAATTATTAACAAAATTTAGACTTAATTTAGGTGTAATCAGATTGAGGATAGCTCACTGGCGCTGGGATCGCATTTTCAACCAGATTCGGCTGCCTCATGGTCCGTCTTAGAATGTGGTCGATATTATAGTCAACCCTAGCATTTTCAAATGTTCTGGACACGTTCCAAGTGTCAGATTTGGCAAAGATAAACCTAAACTCTATATTGCTCAATTTTTGCCTTGTACTGGATTAGAATAAAATTAATAAAATATTCGTGGATGATCAGAAAATTATGATTCTTTTTGCAATAGCCTTACAATATTGTTAAGGACCACGAGGCAAGTTTATAGAATTTTTAAAGTTAATTTGGATAGTTTTTTAAAAAATATTAGTTTTGAAATCTTATAGTTGAGTTATCTGGTGTTGTGATTATGCCTAGTTTGGAGGGCTCAGGAGGAGCCATATAATGATGATGAGATATGGGTTGAGTTTAGAACTGTTATTTGAATCATTTTACAGGTTGGGTAAGTCTCAGGTATAGAGAAAACTCTGCCAGATTTCCGGCATGAATTAGGTTATCTGTTTTCTCTTTAAAATCTTATTTTGAATTAGTACTAATAAATCTATAATATAATTATCTAGGTGATTGAGGTCAGCTATTTTCTCCCACCCAACAGCCACAATAGCCTCTGGTATACTGTGAGTAAATTATTAATTTTAATTATAATTTCAATATTATTATATGTTCAGGCATGCTCATGCATCACTTATAAATATATCTATGTAGTTAAATGCTAGGCATGTTTTATATTGCATTCTTAATTGATGAAGTGCCATGAATATTATTTTATGGTAATTTGGAGCAGTGTGCGTATGTTAACGTATGTGTGATGTGTGATATGGGTTATGGATAGGATGGGTAGACGTGGCTGGAACTTGACTCGCTGGGACCCGATCCTTTATGGATAAGTCCGGGTAGGCACAACTCGAGATGATTTCGCTAGCCCTCGCATTTGGTTTATTAAGCGAAAGTCTAGCTTGAGAGATACTTGCTGGCAGAGGTTGGATTAAGAGAGCTGTATAGGAGATCAACTCCCGTATATATACTGTTTGAATATGATTAGGTGTGTGAGTACTCCAAATTACCTTTTTGCCGTTATAATGTAATTTGTATGAAAATTATGATGGTGTTGCACTCTACTCTTTAGGATGCATAAGCTTTAGATAGCTATAGAAATTGTACTTAAAATTTGTATTTTACTCTCTGAATTGAACGCTCACTCCTGTTCACCATATTTTTTCAGGCTACAGGAGGAAACCTTTTTCAGAATAACCTGCTTCTTTTCTCGCAGGTTATCAATAATTACTTAATTATATTTATTATTCTCTAAATTTGTAATTTAGAACTCCGCATGTACTAGCAGTAGCATTAATCTTGTTAGGAACTGTATGAATTTAAGTTTTTGTATTAATAAATAAAAATTTTTTATGATTTTTAAATAATTTGTAAATAATGTAAAAGGGTTGAGCTGGACTCTCCTAATTTTAGTTCCTGATAATTATTGGGTTAAGTTGGTCCGAAATAAAATTATAATAGTTTAATTTAATTTATTTTATATGCATGTTGGGCCTAAATTTTAGGTCTGGTCATGGGTTTGGGAACAGTAAATCTTACTACAGACCTCGGGGGTATTATACCGGCTCAGGTCCTAGTGTCGGTCTGGCCCATAGGTTGAGTCGTGACAATAAATTACCCAAATGACATACAAGTGTTTCTCTTTTGAAATTATTATAATTAAAAAAAAATTTAAAGTGAATTTTCATTGTTGATTTTTGTTTATTTTTATTTGTTTTTATGGGAAAGAACATAAAGATAAGACAAATATACATCATTTTGAAACTAGTTATGTGTTGTTTCCTTTAATGGCTTCTAATGGATTTTTGTGTAGTTTCATTATGTAAATATTTAGGTTTTCCAATACTAAAAATGGTTTTGGCGTTTTGCAGACCAAGACAGACCATTACCTACTATATGTACATTCCTAACCTTCTAAACAATTCAAATTTGTTCAACTTGTATGCCAATTTTCTTCTTGATTTCTTGACAGAATCCTATTCCTGTTTGATCCAGGGTCTCACCCAACTAAAATTGCATATGACCATTGATTTCGATTATATTCTTGATAATTTTACTACAGCCAAAAGAGGAGGAAATGATGGTAAGAAAGACAAAGCCCACTCCCAAAACAATTTCACTACCAAACCCAGTCCTAAAAGAAAAGGCCAAAGGCCTAAAACACAAAACAAGCCCTAGGACTAAACAAATGGGTAAGGATTGGAAATCCCAACCTGGAAGCCATCAGCAGATGAAGCCATCAAAAAAAGGAACCATCAGTTTAATATCAAGATGAGCATAGAGCTTTCAAAAAGCACAGGCACAAGAGAGCTTCATAAAAAACGAAAGCATGCAAATCACCCAGCCATGAAGAACCAAGCCCCCAACCAAAATAACCAGAAAACAAGCCCTCTTGGTAGAAACCATTTCAGTCGAGGGAATTAAGGACCAAGGAGATGCTAGAAGAACTGAGAATAGGGATGGCAAAGCTTGGCGTCTTAATCTCATATAGCAAGACAAAAAACAGATACCCACTCAGTTCCTCTTCCTTTAGATAGCCTACTACATGGAAAGACCCTAAGATGAATTGCTTTACATAACCCAAATCAGATCTTTAAAATCCCTCACAAAGAAAAGCATTCCTAATCTGCAAGCTCACAGCCAAACAAACGATCCAAAACTATTAACTGTTGGGATTTGATTTAAAATTATGGGCATATCCAAGTTTGTTGCATTGCGTTTTTTTCAAAGTTTGCTGAATTAATTTTCTAACATTAACACCCAAATCTAGGAAGAGGAGAGTGTAAATCCATCTTCCCGACTGGGAAAGAGCATCCCCAACCCCTAAGATCTGGGGAATGACCACTGATCAGACGAAACTAGGATGATTGACGATGAGATAAATGGGTTTCTCGCACTTATAAGGGAGACGGAGCTCACACTTAACTTGTCTAACTTCACGCACATTACTAACTAGGATAACAGGGGTTTAATAATGCCAAAAACTAAAAATTTAAGTGTGTGACGGGACCAAAGAAAATATAAGGGTACCACTAGACTTTTAGTAAAGATTAAGGGTAAATTTATATACTCAACCTAAAAAAGAATTAAATGTATCGAAGTTCAATAAAAAATTAAATAAAAATTATATGTTAATTAGATTATTTATATCTTCATAAATATTTTAACTTCATTAGTTTTAATACATAATGATATATGCTAAGGACAAATTGCAAATTTGATTGCGCAATTTAAATAAATCGTAAGCTTTTTAATACAAATTGTATTTTTCATGAAAAAAATTATACAAGTACAATTAAAATAATATTTCCCGTTTGAGAGATTAAAAATATGCGTTGATAGCAAATGAGATTCTTTCAAATTAGTAGTAATATTTAATTAAATATAAAATTAAAAATTGAGTCAATTAAATTTTAAAATTGTATTGATAAATTAAGTTAATTTAATATATTTTTTTTCTTATACTGTCTTGCCTATTCAAAGATTCAATAGAAATTTTAATAATTTATAATTTAATTCACGAAATTCATAAAAAGTTACAATTTAATCATATTATTTGCTCTTTATTTTTGCACTCTTTCATCCTTTATCTCCTCTTTCTTTATACTTTACCTAAAAAAACATCATAATAATAATAATAATAATAATAATAAATACCATCCTTTCATTTTTTTTTTACTTCAAAATTACAAATCAAAACCAAATATTTAACAATTCCAACATTACAAGTATTTCTTTTTAACCATTATCTTTAGAAAATATTATTTTAAAAAATTATTAAAACAATATAAAGACTAATTTAATATTTAATAAAATATTAAACACCAAAATATTATTTTTAACATTCAAATTCAGCTGCTCTCATGTCTCTTTCCCCTAAATGTTGAGCAAAGCTAAAAATGGAGACTAAATTTATCAGTCTCAAAGTATAATCGACTCGAATTTTATCTTTTCTGTTTAATTATACAAATTGACCATTATTCCTAATAGTATGCTTGAGAAGAGCTTTTAGAGGTAATTTAAACTAATAAACTTTATTGGAAAGATAAGGTTTTTTAAACTAATAAACTTGATTGAAAAGAGTTCTTTTTTTTTTTTTAATGAAGATGAGGTTTACCTCACTTTTTCAATCCATAAATTAGGACTCTAAATAAAGAGAGGAAGAAAGCATAATAATGAGAAGAATAAATGCCTCTGCCCTTGCCCTCATCAAAGGCTAGATTAGAAATTCTGTGCACTTAAATGGAGCTCACAGCTTCAAATCAAAGCCGAGCTCCACACTTTGAGAGGCAAAAGCACAAGAAACTCAAATAGAAGCTCAAAATCACCTTAGAAGGAATACTCCACAGCTAGAAAATCCCCTCTTAATATTTACAGACAAAAAGCAGAGATCCAAACAGGATAGGCACCCGAATTCATTTACTTGAAATCTAGTTCAAAACCGGAAGACAGAATGAAGTGTTGTTACTGGGATCAATTCCAGAATATAAACCCAAGCACATGATAAATGTATACAGGGAAATGTTAATATTAAAATGCAATGCTTAATCAAAATATTTAACTGGGGTGGAATTTGATCTGAGTTCTTATAGTTGCTGAGAAAAATTGGTGACGACTAAGGAAAACTATACAGGTCCTTTTACATTGAAAAATTACTCTATTTATCACCATCAGCAACAGGCGATAACATTTTTTTAAACTACAAACTCACCCCTCCTCCCTTTATACCCACTCTTACAAATTACTATCAGCTTCTTTATTTCATTTTTGTACCACAAATGGCTTCCACGTACTCTTTTATTACTTTCCTCATGTACAAATGACCACATCCAACTGAACTCTGTGCAAAGATCTTCATTTATCAGAATTTTGAACACTGCTGCACAAATGAAATTCTGAACCTTTCGCTGCAACCAAATTCTTTTTTCAATTAAACAACTTCTTGTTGGAATGGAGGTTGTGTGGGGGGATTCTTAGCATCCTGGATGGACTTATGGAGCTCTGCATACATTTTCACAGAACACTCTGCAAAGTTATTCAACTGACCAAGAAATCCCTCCAAGCTCAATCGGAAACGCTCAAAACCTGATATACAGTCTTCTGAAGCTTCATCTCTCAACAAATTAATTCCTAAATCGCTGCCATTTCCTAGGTTTGCACTCTTCCCTTGATTTTTTTCTTGGCGGGGTAAAAGGTTAGCAGTTTCTCCTGCCAAACCCTTTATAGCCTCCACAACTGCCTTTGCAGGCAAGTCCTCAAGCTTCTCCAACCAGACTCCACAGGTGACATATATTGGAGGGCCACTTCTTCTCAAAGTTAATGAAGGGGATGGTTGTTTCCTTTTCTTCTTTGTAGGTTTTTGTGGAAGACAGACACATTTGAAAAGCCAATCATTTATAGCCTGCAGATAGGACTTCTGAGCACCAATCCACTTTGTAAAACATGATGACAGAGAATCAAGTTCATTTTCTAGAAGGATGGTAATCTGCCGATGTGACTCTGACTGTATAGAGATTTTAGCGCTCCCATTGTTGTATGCTATTGATATAATGTGGAACTGAAGCTTGTGGCAACCAAACATCACCTGCCACATCCGGCTTAGCCTGCCATTGTCAGCAGGGGTGAGAAGTTAAAAGTGCTCACCAGAAATGTTCAAATTGTAAATGCTCCTTCTTATTCATTCTACAGAAGAATGATTATCATAAAAGTTGGTTAAGATCTCAGCATACAGTTAGCAGTAGGCCAAAGCATGGAAACCATGTAATTGATGACATGAAAATTGGATACACTTAGCTGGAAACAACAGGCTGGAGAAATCCCATCACACAAATGGTGCACTGGATACATACACATATGACACTGCAAATCCAGTTAGTATAACTACTAGCATTGAACAGCAGAGTCAGAAATTAGAATAATACGCTGACTAAAACTTGAGATAATTTTTCCTTTGTAAGAGAGAACAGATTCCACCGATCTCTCAGAACTTGAGGGCTATACATATCAGCTAGAAACCAACTTTTTTGTCATATGTGATTTTTTATGGAGGCTACCATATCCTAATGAGACTGACAAGATACAGTGTTCTATCATAAGTAAATACAACTACAACTCACATTCACACATGAAGGGATGGGAAAACCATTTGCTGCCAACAGCAGCTAGCTTCAAGACTGAGAATCAAAAAGGCTCAACCTGAATGAAAAATCCTTGCCCAAAATCTGAGGACCTATCCAAATTAACAGTTTGCTTGTGGCAAAACCACATGGGATATGGCAAAGGGATGTTAATCCAGGCTTACTAGTTACAATATAACAAGTCTTCATACAAAGCGATGGCCCCATGGAATCCAACTCCACCAAAATAACTACTCCACTATCATAGATAACACAACTTTTAATATGAAAGAAACCTGTCATAAATAAGCCTTAATTTTTTTCCTAAATCAGAAATTAATTCAGTTAACCATAATTTTGAAAAAATGAATCATGATTTAGTTAGTGACATTCACAGAGTTTTGGGATAATCCAATTCTACGATACTGATACCTATTTCATTCTCATTTAACTAAATGGTTATTTTTTGGGTGATAAACTGGTGGACAGGTGAACCAATCACACTACCTGATATTTTCATACTTAGGCCAGACATCCAAATAAATCATTTTATCTATAGCAGTTATAATATATTGTTGCTTTCATCAACATATGAAGTTGAACTTAAAAAGTCTCTTAACACTACTGAGTACTGACTTGCATGAAGAGCATCCGAGCATCCAGGATTTGAGGCTGAAAATTGTCATGAGTGTTATGGAAAGTCAATCACTATGTTATGGAAAGTCAATCACTATATTATTTCTCTGTATATTTTGTATTCTGTATTCCTATTTAGGATTTCTTATTTAGGATTTCTTCCTAATTAGTAGAACACAATTATAGGAATCAATTGTATATATATACCCATGTACAGATTAATTGAAATCAATGAGAATCATCTCTTTCTACATGGTATCAGAGCAGGTCATCAATCTAGGGTGACTATTTGTTCTCACTACCCAGCTCAGGAGAGACCTTGGCCGCCGACCGGCCGTTTCAACCCAGATCAACATTGCCGGCGTCGTCTCAACCCCCTCATTCCACCACTGTGTGCTGTTGCCTGATCCAGTATAACCATTAAAGGACTTCTGAGGTTTGGCTCTCAGATCATATTTTGGTATTTGCTTGATTTGTGATTTTGGGTTATTTTGCTGCTATAAGCATTTTGGATTAGCGTTTCGGTTAGTTTTCTTTGTCTCAACAAATAGCAGACAATAAGAATGTTATTTCTGATGTGATTCCGGTGATGACTAAGATCACGGAACACAAACTTAATGGTTCGAATTACCTGGAGTGGAGTAAGACTGTTAGGGTCTATTTGCGTAGCATTGATAAGGATGATCACCTTACTAGAGATCCACCCACTGATGATACACGACAAACTTGGCTAAGGGAGGATGCTCGGTTATTTTTGCAGCTTCGGAACTCGATTCATAGTGAGGTAATTAGTTTAATTAATCATTGTGAATTTGTTAAGGAATTGATGGATTACTTAGATTTTCTGTATTCTGGTAAAGGGAATATCTCCCGTATTTATCATGTTTGTAAGGCATTCTACCATGCTGAGAAAGATGATAAGTCTCTCACGGCTTATTTTATGGATTTTAAACGGGTATATGAGGAACTTAATGTATTGTTGCCTTTTAGTCCTGATGTGAAAGTTAGCAGCCTAACAGAGCAACCGGCATTATGAGTTTTCTTGCAGGCCTTCCTTCGAGTATGAGGCGCTAAATCTCGATTCTCTCGATTCCGAGATTTCCTCTTTGCATGAAACGTTCACACGGGTCCTTCGTGCAGAGTACTCAATCTTCACGACTGCGGTAGTGCTCTTATTAGCCGTAATCCAAATGGACAACGAGGGTAATAGAAGAGGAAGTAGAGGAGGAATTACGAGCAGCAGTAATGTCGTAATGGAGGCTAGTTCTAATCAGGACTCAAGAGGAGTCATTTGTTATTATTGCCATAAGCACGCCATACAAAATATAATTGTCCGTAACCCGGAGAAAAATCACCGATCACGGATGGCAAATATGGCGTGAAGAATTCTCTGATATCTTCCTCTGAGAAAACTATTTTGGTATCTGCAGGATTTTGCACAATTTTCCCGATGTCGTGCATCTCTAAAGCCTACCGGTTCCTCACATCGCTGCGATCATTGAGTCGAGTAAATCCACTACATGCCTTATGTCTTCTTCATCCAAATAGGTTATTGATTACAGTGCGATGGATCACATGACAGTAATTCTAGTCTTCTATCCGCTTTAGTCTAATCTCACTTCCTCTCATTACTTTAGGTGATGGTTCTACTTCTTGTGTCATGGGTTCAGGCTGCGAACCCGACCGTCAATTTCTTTGTCTTCTGTTTTGTGTCTACCAAAATTCTCTTTTAATCTACTTTTTGTTAGTAAACTTACTCGCACCTTAAATTGTTCTGTTTCCTTTTTTCCTGACCAGTGTTTGTTTCAGGATCTTACGACGAAGCAGATTATTGGTAGAGGATGCGAGTCAGGTGGTCTCTACATTCTGGAAAATCATGTACCGCGGTCGCTTGTTTGCTCCAGTACCTTAACACCTCTTGAAGCTCATTGTAGATTGGGTCATCCTTCTTTGTCTACCAAGAAGAAGTTTGTGTCCTCAATTTGATCTTTATCGATCTAGAATGTGAGTCGTCGGTTGCAAAACATCATCGTTTGCCTTCTGTGTCTAGAGTCAATAAACGGGCTTCATCTCCTTTTGAGTTAGTTCATTCTGATGTTTGGGGTCCTTGTTCTGTTACATCTAAAACTGGATTTCGTTATTTTGTTACTTTTGTTGATGATTACTCTCGTGTTACCTGGTTATATTTAATGAAGAATCGTTCTGAGTTGTTTTCTATCTTTTGTACCTTTTGTAATGAAATCAAAACTCAATTTAATATTTCTGTGCGCATATTAAGAAGTGACAATGCCAAAGAATACTTTTCAGCACAATTTCAGCCTTATATGACACAAAATGGCATTCTTCATCAGTCTTCCTGTGTGGATACCCCATCCCAAAATGGCGTGGCCGAAAGAAAAAATCGTCATCTTCTTGAGGTAACTCGTGCTCTTCTTTTTCAGATGAAAGTACCTAAACACTTTTGGGCGGATGCAGTTTCTACGGCATGTTTTTTAATCAATCGTATGCCGTCTTCTGTCCTTAATGGGGATATTCCTTATACTACTTTATTTCCTACAAAATCTTTGTTCCCTATTGAACCCCGTATTTTTGGTTGTACCTGTTTTGTGCGTGATGTTCGTCCACAGGTTACTAAATTGGATCCAAAATCTCTCAAATGTGTCTTCCTTGGGTACTCTCAGCTCCAAAAAGGGTACCGTTGTTTCTCTCCTACTCTTAATCGTTATCTTATTTCTGCAGATGTCACATTTTTTGAATCCACTCCATTTTTTCCTCCATCATCTGTGTATGAGAGTCGGGGAGGAGGATGATCTCTTAATATATACTGTCCAACCAATGTCTAGTCCTCTCCCACAGCCTGTTCCTTCTGTCTCTAGACCTACTCGACCTCCCGTTGTTAATGTTTATTCCAGGAGATTGGAGATTCCTGACTCAAATCCTCCACCAGCTACTTCGTTAGGAGATCCTGTACCTCATACTGATCATGATTCTGATCTAGACTTACCCATTGCTCTTCGTAAAGGTAAACGTTCATGTACTTACCCTATCTCTTCTTTTGTTTCTTATAATCAATTGTCTTCTTGTTCTCGGTGTTTTGTTACTTCTTTAGACTCTGTTCCTATCCCTAATACTATTGATGAGGCACTGTCTCATCCTGGCTAGTATAATGCTATGAAAGAGGAAATTGAGGCTTTAGATGCTAATGGTACATGGGAACTATTGCCTTTGCCCACTGGTAAGAAAGCTATTGGTTGCAAATGGGTATATCTGATGAGTAAATCTGATGGTTCTGTGGCTAGGTTAAAAGCACGCCTTGTAGCAAAAGGATATGCTCAGACATATGGGGTTAATTACTCTGATACTTTTTCTCCGGTAGCTAAACTTACTTCTATTCGCTTGTTTATCTCTTTAGCAGCTACATATGATTGGCCCCTGCATCAATTGGATATTAAGAATGCTTTCCTTCATGGTGATCTTCAGGAGGAGGTGTATATGGAGCAACCACCTGGGTTTGTTGCTCAGGGGGAGTTGGGTAAAGTTTGTAGGATTCGGAAGTCTCTTTATGGCTTGAAACAAAGTCCTAGGGCATGGTTTGGGAGATTCAGTGAAGCAGTACAGGAATTTGGTATGCAAAAGAGTAAGTGTGATCACTCAGTATTTTATAGGCAATCTGAGGCTGGTCTAATTCTCTTAGTAGTCTATGTGGATGACATTGTCATCACTGGGAGTGACTCTGCAGGTATTTCATCTCTTAAAACCTTCCTCCAAACTCAGTTTCAGACCAAAGACTTGGGATTGTTAAAGTATTTCTTGGGTATCGAAGTTATGAGAAGTAAGAAGGGCATTTTCTTGTCTCAAAGAAAATATGTCCTCGATCTATTGACAGAGACAGGAAAATTAGGTGCTAAGCCTTGTAGCGCACCAATGACTCCAACTTTACAATTGTTAGCAGGGGATAGTGAGTTGTTTGAAGATCCAGAGAGATCTGAGAGATTGGTAGGAAAATTGACTGACCGTACAGTCACTCGTCCTGACATTGCTTATGCCGTTAGTGTGGTAAGTCAGTTTATGTCTTCCCCAACTGTTGCTCATTGGGAAGCCTTGGAGCAAATCTTGTGTTATCTGAAGGGCGCTCCAGGAAGAGGTTTGCTATATGGTAATCATGGGCATTTGAATGTTGAATGTTTTTCAAATGCCGACTGGGCTGGATCTAAGGTTGACAGGAGGTCAACTACTGGATATTGCGTTTTTATTGGAGGACATTTGGTGTCTTGGAAAAGCAAGATGCATAGTGTTGTTTCTCGATCTAGTGCTGATTCCGAATACTGAGCCATGGCACAATCAGTATGTGAGGTAATGTGGATACTTCAATTACTAGATGAGACAGGTTTTAAGACCTCCCTGCCTGCGAAATTGTGGTGTGATAATCAAGCTGCTCTTCATATTGCTTCTAATCCGGTGTTTCATGAGCGGACCAAACATATTGATATTGATTGTCACTTTATTCGTGAAAAGATTCAACAACAGATCATCTCAACAGGACACATCAAAACTGGAGAGCAGTTAGGAGATATTTTCACAAAAGCTCTGAATGGAGCTAGGATTGATTACATTTGTAACAAGTTGGGCATGATTAACATCTATGCTCCAACTTGAGGGGGAGTGTTATGGAAAGTCAATCACTATGTTATGGAAAGTCAATCACTATATTATTTCTCTGTATATTTTGTATTCTGTATTCCTATTTAGGATTTCTTATTTAGGATTTCTTCCTAATTAGTAGAACACAATTATAGGAATCAATTGTATATATATACCCATGTACAGATTAATTGAAATCAATGAGAATCATCTCTTTCTACAATGAGCAAATCAAAGTGGCAACTTGAATTAAAGAAACATGACAAGGAAGCACATACCCATCAATTAATTCCTCAAGTTGTGGCTGAAGTTCTTTGTCCCGCAATTCCTCAATCGTCTTAGATATGGAATCGATTCTATGAATTGCAACTCTAATTCTTGAGTGTAGATCCTTAACAACAGCACGAGTTTTATCAATTTTTTTGTTGTTGTTTTCTCCTTTAGATTCCAGTTGCCTAAGGATTGTGCGCTTGGCATCATACTCTCTTCTGACCATCCAAATAGCCTGAAAGAGAAGATATGTAAATATATTTGCAATTGAAGGAAATACATACGTTATTCAAAATTCAACTTTCAAGAAATTTTGAGTGTCATGAATTTGGGATTTTTTTTTTTAGTTCAAAATTTGTAATGAGTTACGTTGGTTAGTCATTAAAGCCAACCACATTACTAAATGTTATATGCTGCTAGATATGCTACGTGGTAATGCCATTTAGTGCATCTCAATTGACATACTATCTCAAGATCCCAATAAATTAAACATTGAATACATAATTAAGCTACCAGTTGCATTATAGCATCAATTAAATAAATTATAAAATTTATTATAAACTATTAAATGTCCAACATATTATATACATATATAAGCAATACGAAAATTAAGAGTAATTGCAGTTGTTGAGTTAATTAAAAAAAAATGATGTTATATCATTCAAGATCAAGTTTACATTTTTTTTTTTTAATCTGGATGTTAGCTATTTTCATTCAAGGATAGATTGTCCACATGACCAAAACATCCATCCTCACCCCAAAATTTTGTTCTCTCTCCCAAATCTGGTGGTGCAATCTCAACCATCACCACATATTGATTATCTTCTTAAACTCTGCTGCACCATTACATTACCATGCAAAACCAATCAAAACCTGCTACTGAACTAGGCCAGAATCAATTTGAATCACTTTCTCCAGCACAGGTCCATCCTCCTTAAACCCATTTAAGAATCAAGGACAAACAATAAGAACTACCAGAAATTATCATCAAGACAAGCAAACCCATCATGTATTTGTAAGGAGGCAGCAATATTATGGGTGATTCAAAAGTTAGAGATGTTTCCCTTCAGGCGGCCAGCCAATGCTTCTTCTACATTGCTCTCTTTTCTGATACTTTTTAAAAAAGTAGTCAATTTTTTATAGATATTTTAGTAACTTTATCACCAAATATAATTACCATTTTATTAGTTGATAACAGGCATTTAAGTCGAGGTGAGTGCCACTTAAATTCTCCTTTTATATATAGTATTAGATATCAACAGTACAGCATAATGGGCAAATTTAATAATTATATTTCTTTGACATTTTGATATTGTGCAAACAGTTTATTGAACATGAACAGATGGCATCATAGCATTTCTTACTTGAAAATATAAGCTTTAAACCCAATCCTATTGAGTATAACTATATGGTTTTTTTTTTTTTTTCTTAATTCTACTGGGTTTCGGGGTATATCTGCAGCTTCGTCTAGGATTGGTGAATTCTTTTTCACTTCTTCAGCAAGTTATCTTACGTCTACCTCCTTTTCTAGCCTTAATAAATATTGATTGTTACTAATTTTCAATTTTGAGTTATGCCATGTCAAAATAACCAACAAGCAATGCATCACACAACCCCTGGAAGGAAAAACTAACCTATGAAGCAATATATTAATCACAGCTGCTAAATAAATAGAAAAGGAACATAGACAATTTGACCACAATTTGACCAGTGAAATAGCTAATAATCTAATAGGGATAGGAAGCAAGGAAAATGCAAATAGTTAATGTTCTTATTGAATAATAAAAAGATGCAAGCCTATACAACTAAAAGGTCATGCCTAACCATTTCCACCAGATTTATCGATTTCTCCTATCAAATGAATTAGGCAAACAAGTAAATAACTCTGCATATCAATTGAAAAACATGTTTAATAACAGTCCTGTAACTATCAAGAAACCCAAATACCTTTACTTCATCATAAAGTTTCTTCTCCCAAGCATATAACCTATCCAATGTCGAAGCATGACTGCCTGAGATCATGCAAGAATTTTCAAAAATATTACCATTGAGATCTTCAGTGTCATCCCCTGCATGTGGTCCAAGAGGATTCCTGGATGAATATGATCGTGACGATGTTGTCCTATGCCAAGTTAAGTATTTCACAGAATTTTGAGCAGGCTCTGAGAAAACATAAAAAAGAATTAGCGGAGTTGTTCTGGCAAAGAAATGAAGCACTGTAAGTGCAAAGAAGGTAACAAAATTACCATTAAGAGTATGCTAGTTAAACAAGTAGAGTAACTCAGCTTCTCAAATATTCATGACTATCATGTTCTTATTGCTGTCATGGTATGATACTTGTAATGTACATATGCCTAAGTATAAACATCATAAATAGGAAATTTCACTGAACAATTTAATCAATCAATATGCATAAAGCTCTTCTTAGAGCATGTTTAGCATTGTTGTTGCTAATAGCAACTTTTAGACAAAATGTTAGAAGGAATTCTCTTTGGTAATGGACTGTAGATTTTTATTTCATATGCCAAAAGCTAATTTTGAGAAAAATTTCATATTTGAAACTTTTGCAGATAGCTATTCATTCTCTAAAACGAAGAATTATCATGCACGTTTGATAGCTATATGCAATAGCACTACCAAACATACCCTGAAAGTTGGAAAGCAAGTGCTTCAAACACTCTGAACTGCAGCCCCTGACGCGGGGCTTGGAGTCCCAAACAGCAAAGAACACACTCTGGTGTGTTCCAGCAGTCCAGAACACACCCAGGGTTTGTTCCACAAGGCACAACAGAGGCAGAAATTAGTGTTTCCCTCTGGCAGCTTGTGAGGATGTGTTTTTCAGGTGTTTTTCAGTCCAAACACATTTCCAAGTGTATTTTTAACAGTTCTAAGCAATCCTAACATGATCCTACTTGTTTTAGGAAAGTTTTTTCTTGTTTTGGGAGAGTTTTAGCTTGTCAAAATTCAATTACTTTATTTTCCTATTTCAATTTAGAATTTTATTTTTGATTTCCTATTTCATCTAGGATTTATTTAATTTTCCTTTTTAAGTAGGAATTAAATTTCTTCCTATTTTAATTATGATTTCCTGTTGTAATTTAGTTTATCTCAACTTCCAAGTTAGTAGAGTTATTTTCCTATTAGGTTTAGGAGTCCTATATCCATATAAATATCCTTATATTCTAGGTAATTTCAGTTCAGGTTTCTATTAATAAAAATTGCAGAACTTTCTGTCAATTTTCACTCTGTGTGAGTGTGCTTTCTTTATGAGCTTCACACTGCGTTAGGGGGATATCAATAAGGGTGTGTGGTTCCAATTCGTTTTTTTTTTTTTTTGCAAGAACTAGAACTGAACTTTGGTTCTTTCATTTTCTTGGAACCCAAACCAGAAACAAATTTCGGTTCGGTTCCAATTCAGTTCTAAGTATTTTTTTTTAAGTTCTGATTCTAGTTTCAGTTCCAATTTCGATTCTGATTTCAATTCAGCTCTCAGTTCCTACACTGAAAATTATAATATCATTGTGTTCCTTTTAAAAGAATAAAAATAATTATAAATTTTTAACATCAAAATACCAATAATAATAATAATAGTGCTAACATTTAAATAACAATACTAATATCAACATAAAATATCAACAAAGAAGCATAAAAATAAATACTTATTCAAGAAAAATACTAAAATCAAACTAAGAACTCTCATATAAAGAATATAAGTTAGCACCAAAATAATAAGTCATGTAATATTCTCATCTCAAATATAAAATACCAAATCAACAAGTATAACATAAAGTCAAGCTTTATTGTCATATTTTCCACTTTAAAAAACTCTAATCATCTTCCAAGTTCCAAACCTTCCTCCAATATGATGGCACATTCATTTTCACACAATTAATTTCATTACGTGACAAAGAAAGTTGAAAGAAAAAGTATGACTAAAATACCATAAAAATAATAATACTAACATTTAAATAACAATACTAATATAAAAAAATATATTATATATATGATATTAAGTATATTATATTATTTTTACTTATTTCTAAACTATATAGTATTTAATTATAAGATACATATATAATTAAGGATAAGAAAGTATATTATATGACTAAAACGTATTTAGTCATATAATTAATGATTATAGGGTGATTAAATACATTGATAATTAAACAGAATAAAAGTTAATATTAGGCTATATATATGTGTACTTATATAAGAATAAATTATGATATATATATATATATATATATATATATATATATATATATATATATATATATATATATATGTAAGAGTGTGTGTGTGTGTGTGTAATCGATTCTTCGATTCAGTTCCGGTTAGATTCTTGATGAAGAATCAAAATCAAATCAAAACAATAAAGTAAGTTCGGTTCAGTAAGATTTGGTTCCTATAGTAACAATTCTTTTTCGGTTCCGGTTTAGTTTGATGCAATTCTTTGGCTCAATTTGAGACCCCTAAAACTGTGCACACCCCTAGCTATCGGAACCAGGAAATCGCCACAATCGAGATGACTTACCTTGATGGAGGTGGCAGTTACGGTGATTCTCATGATGATGATCGGGGAACTAGAGCCCTTAACCATAGGGACAAAACATTGCAACGGCGGGAGCAATGTTTGGAGCAATAGATGTATTTCAGATTCGAGCATATCTAGAGACACTTCAAAGAAATTACATATTGTCTTGGTGCTTAGACAATAAAACAAACAAGAATTGGATTGACAAAAGAAGGCCAGTACATGGGCAATATATCTATGATGAAGATTTGGAAAAGGAAGATAAATATCAGCCAATTAGGCTAATAGGCATTAGCAGCATAGTAGAGATAGGAAAAGAAGCACGAATTAATCAATTAGAACTATTTCTAATTTCTATGGAAATCTCAATATACAAGAATTCTTATATTGGATCGTGAATGTGGATAGATTCTTCAACTATATGGACATAGCACCTGAAAAAACGAGTCAAATTGGTAACTCGTCGATTAAAGGGTGGTTCTTCTGCATGGTGGGAGCGATTGCAATCTAGGAGAGAGAGGGAAACAGACCAATCCTACATGATTTATAATGAAGTATTTGTTGAAACAAGAATTTTTGCCTCTAGATTGTGAGCAACTTTGCCAACAAGTCCAACCAAAGCCAATAGTTGTTGAAATATGAAAAAGTGAAGAACAAAGGGCGCTTCGGGATTCAACAATGCAGCTTGAATTCGAGGAGCCGAAGTTTGAATAATCTAAATTAGAAACTATAATTGAACTTCCTTTCGCTATGGTTAAAGATGAAGAGCTTCAAAATGTGTTCTAAGCATTGTGGTTAAACTCGGACCATACTAGTCAGTCAGACCGGTTTAACTGAGAACTAGACTCTGATTTGGTTTAGTTTAACTATTACACTCACATTTTATGAAAACTGGTATGAACTGGATACATGGTTTTAAATAACGACCGTTATTATAGTTTTGAAAGTGCTCGTTACGCGATACACTGTTATTTACAAGTAAGTTTTCAGTTATAGGTGTAACAGCCATTACAACTGTTATGTATTAGTAACGCCCGTTATTTACTGTTAGATAACGGTCGTAATATCCGTTACACCAATTTTGAACTCTGTATGCATATACTTCTCTGGCATTACTATATATATTTCTTGTTCTCTCATTTTCACCCAACTTGCTCTTTTCTTCTTCTACAAAATCTCTCCCTTATTGTTTGCTAACCTATGATCATCAATTCCACTCTATTCTACAAAGCTACTTCTTGCAAAAAGGTGTGTTATTTGCTGTTTTTTTTTTTTTTCTTTTCATTATCAATCTCCTCTCTTTTTTTTTTCTTTTTTTTTTGCTTTTTTTGCATATTTGTTAAGAAAAATTTATTGTTGATGTTAAATTTGTTGTTAAGTTTATAGTTAGACAGGTTAGTTTATCCAATCTATAGGTTTATTTGATGTATTTGTATCATTATATAATTATGTATCTTAGTTTTATTTATATCTACCAATATATAGTCATTTTATAAACTTGGCAAATTTTCAAAAAAATTTGTGTAGCATCAAACCTTTACCGTTACGTTACGACTGTTATAGGCTTGTTTCCGTTATCCGCAACCGTGACTTGAAACCATAACTAGATGAGTAAACGATGAATCGATAACCCAGCTAGGACTAGAACGAGTATTCTGATTCCTTAAAAAAAAAAATTTGAAATGATGGCTACAAGTCTCGAACCTGAGACCATCTTTAGATATTTAATAGCCATGAACCACATCAATTATATCTTTGTTGTTGACTCAACTCATATGTATACACACACACACACACACACACACACACAATTATTGCTTTATTAACTTAAACTATATTATATTAATGAAAAATAATTTATAACTATTAATGTATGGCAAGAAAAATAAAAAATTCTCAACTTTACCCATTACAACATAATAATTAATGATGCAAATAACTTATTTTACTAATATGTTAATTTAAATTATTAAATTATTTTCTATTTTATCAACCTTTTACAATAAAAGTATATAAAATTTTCTCTTATCAACATTTATTTTTCATTAATATGAATAATTTTATTATCATTAAAATTTTAATCTTAAGTATTTCTTTATTATAAATAATTAAATATTATAATTTACAATTTTATTATTTTTAAAAGAAAATTTATATATTTTTATTTTAATAATTATTCATAAAAAATATATAAAATTATTAATTATAATAAAACATTATTATTAATTTTATAATATTTATTTAATGATATACTAGATAAATCTTGATTCGAACTCAGTTGAATTTTTAAACCTTTGACCCTCAGCCTTTACTGGTTTTGACTAGGCCGGATTTCAAAACATTGGTACAATTTTATTATTTTTAAAAGAAAATTTATATATTTTTATTTTAATAATTATTCATAAAAAATATATAAAATTATTAATTATAATAAAACATTATTATTAATTTTATAATATTTATTTAATGATATACTAGATAAATCTTGATTCGACCTCAGTTGAATTTTTAAACCTTTGACCCTCAGCCTTTACTGGTTTTGACTAGGCCGGATTTCAAAACATTGGTCCTAGGGAATGAAGAATATCTCGCCATGGAGACTTCGATGGAAGTTGAAGGAAAACAATCCATGTAGACAATGTTGGACATCCGGAAAATTCAAGTTAAAGGGATGATAGATATTGAAAATCTGCCCAAACTCTTTAGCCTCTATTGTTTTTGTTAATTTTATTTGTTCAGTTGTTTTTCTAGAGACAAAGGCAAGGGTCAAGTTCAATTCATTCTTGTTCAAATCTCCATTGCTTACCTCATCAAAGAAGGCAATGTGGTTTGCTTCCCCAATGAAGATTTTTATTCTCTTTCCATTCAAAATATGAGGAAGAGTTTATTCCAAGTAGGGGGGAATGATCCGGGAGTTATCTTGTTTCACTGCAACCCAAGAACGAGTTTTTCCCAAGCGAGGAGTATGACGCGGGGTTTGGAGTTCCAAACAGCAAAGAGCACACCTCTGATGTGTTCCAGCAGTCCAAAACACAACCAGGGTGTGTTCCACAGGGCACAACAGAGGCAGACGTTCGTGTTTCCCTCTATGGCAGATTGTGAAGATGTGTTTTTCAGTCCAAACATGTTTCCAAGTGTATTTTTCAGCAGACCTAAGCAATCCTAACACGATCCTACTTGTCTTGGGAGAGTTTTAGCTTGTTAAAATTAGCTTATTTTATTTTCCTATTTCAATTAGGATTTTATTTTTATTTCCTATTTCATCTAGGATTTATTTAATTTTCCTATTTTAAGTAAGATTTAGATTTCTTTCCTATTTTATTTAGGATTTCCTATTGTAATTTAGTTTATCTAAACTTCTTAGTTTGTAGATTTGTTTTCCTATTAGGTTTAGGAGTTCAAAATCCCTATGAATATCCCTAAATTCTATGTAATTTCAGTTCAGGTTTCTCTTGATAAAAATTGCAGCAGAGAATTCTCTCTCAATTTTCACTCTGTGTGAGTGTTTGTTCTTTGTGAGCTTCAAGCTGCATCAGCCCCTCCCATGCAATGAATATACTCTTCACAACTATGTGACTTGATTCAACTGGACTTTCTCAACAAAGCCCTTAAGGAATAAACATCAATACAAATTACAAAAGTATATCAAACGAACAACTTTCATGGAACCACTCCTCTAGTAAGAATAATTACACAAACTACTCTTGAAATGTGTTTTCTAGAGAATATAAATCCATCCATACATTATTGTTGTAGCAAAACAGCAAGTTTGCTATAGCTAAAATTATAAAACATGCATGAGTAGTGAGCTCTTACTGAGAAAATGAGCTATTCTTTTGAAAAAACAAAAAAAAAGGGGAAGATTTTATTGAATATGGCAAAGAAAAGTACAAATAAAAAGTTCAACATCTGAAGAAAGACAAGTAGGAAAACTTCAAACAATAAAGTGGATGGCATTATTCACTGATATTTCATTGCTATGACTACCAACATTTGTGTTCAAGTGGTGCTATTTCCCATGTAAATGGGTATATTTGGAGTTCAACCTTGTGTGCACTATGATGTGTACTGTCATGAGACATTTTATTCACAGTTCAGAACCACCAGCAAAACCAGAATAACCAAAATCAGTATTGAACCAAACCAAACCAAACCAGCCAGTCCAAGATTTTCTTTTTTTTTACAAAAAAAAAAATTGAAAAAAAAAAATCAACTGCTGGATTTGATCAAAACTGGAACCGAACTGAAACCAAGGGAAACCCTGGAGAACCATCTCCGGCCCCCCTGAGCTTCTGATTCAAGCCCACAACTGGCCCAAAACCAGCCCTTGGCCACCCCTGGATAAAGGAATAGACATTTACAAAGGCTACCATTTTACCCTTTTTTAAGGTTTGGAGTGGGAGTGGGATAATAACTATGTTTTGTTGGCCCATAAAAATAGTAAATTATGTTCTAGTCCTCAAGTGTTGCCTATAATTTATACAACAAGACGATGTTTTCTATAATTACAATCTCATCCAATCAAAAATAGAAATAGTGATAGTGATCAAAATACTTTTATTAGGTTATAAATTTAAGTATATATAGAGCACTAAATTATTGCTTAAAAAAATAACCCACATAAATTAAAGAAAACAATGTTAGTTGTAAAACAACATCTAAGACTCTAATGCAATATCAGTTTGGGGAAGTAATTTGAGAGAAATTTTTGTAAAAATGGTGAAAATTTAAAGAAAAAGAAATTAAAAAAAATAACCAGTGTAATTTTTTATTAAAAATAATGTAATAACCCTTAAATACAATATTGCACATCATAAGGTTATTTTAGGCATATCACTAATTTTAGCATACAAAACATTATTAACTTAGACCTAGTTGTTATTATTTAACCAAAACATAGGAGGGGGTTGTAATTTTGAGAAAATGTTGTCCTAATTAGTAATTATGGGCAACCATCAAGGACTAAAATGTAACCCCCAAAAAAGAAAAGAACATAAGCATAAATTATCTTACAATATTGATCTCCAACTAACTCCATAATTCTATTTACAGATAATGTATCCAACCATAGCTTGGGAAAATTACTTGAATAAAATAGTAAAATTTACATAAATATTAGAAGAAATATTCTACCAATATCTCCTATATACCTACTTTCATCATAATAAATAAATATGCAGGAGAACGCTTTGTTGCTCATGAGAGAATCAAATAGCACAACACTGAGACTCATTTCATACCGATTATGGATAAAACAACTAAGAGTAGCAGGCCAGTTGCTTGTTCAAATGACATGGTGCAGAAGGAAATATATGATTTACATTCATTACAAACAATTTACATTGTTAAAAAAATTATTTCAATACTTCAGTCCAATAAATTGTGGATAGTTAGATGGCATTTACTTTTGGGATTGAAACTGTAAGGATAAGTTAGAGAAACATCAGTGAGTCATCCAAACGGTCAAAGTTCATGCCGATTGCATCTTAAAGATAGGCATTCTGAAAGCAACTCACTGCCCATATAAGTGTAACCCAGATATGAGGTCTGACTGTTTTGTAACATGTAAGAGGGAAAAAAAGTATAGCATAGAAATAAGGATGTTTACCATCTTGAGCTTGACTAGGGTCTTCCCCACAAGAGAAACAAGCCTTGAGGAATGTTGATACCATTGATTCATCTGCCAGTGAAAATATGCTAAGTAAATGCTACAACTTACTCATATTAGAACAAGGAACCTCAATATATAATTTTTCAATGGCAAGAGATGAAATAGAAATTTCTTTTTTGATTATATGCAAGAAAGCCAATCTAGTCTTTCATATAATAATATGGTTCATAGGTCTTGCTAGAAATCTGGGGAGCCCAAAGCGCCGAGGTAGAATCTTTCTTAATTGACCTTATTAAAGAACACACTTATGGGTTTGAAACCACATCCAACCCAAAACTTCAAGGCAATGGGTCTATAAGTCTTTCCCACTTATATATCTCTCACTCATCTCATCTTCTTCCAATGTGGGAATTCAACACTTGCACATTCCCAACTATAATAGGAAAAAGTATCAAATATTATTGTTCCAAGTATCAAACAAGCCCAATCTCATAAGCAGATATACTGATGGCAGAAGCTAAGAGATTAACCATACTTTCTTTTGCTGCAACTATTGGACGGAAATGCAACTTATTTGCTTCAAGCATCCTTGGAACTTCTTTCCCAGCATCAGAAGCTTTTATGAACAGATTTTCAACATCCTTTATGCTCGAAAATAAGTCCTTGGGGGAAATCTTATTTTCAGTTTGATCTTCTCTTACATTTGTTTTCTTTGTTTCAGATGAAACAGCCAGGGCTGAGGATTGAGTTCTCAACGGTGACAAATCAGGAGAGTTACTTTTCTCCCCATTAAATAACTCAGTCTCGGAAGCTGCACTTACAGTAGAAGGCATAGCAGGTGACGCACTAGGTGCAACATGATCTTGTACCCTATTAAGATTTTCAAAACTTCGAACCAAAGTATCTGCAGGAGGGTCATCAAAGTCATGTTCTGAATCTTCAGATTCTTCACTTGCATGAAATGAATGTTTCTCTTCTTCATCTTCCAACTCAGGAATTCCCTCCTCTTCCCTAAGCCGTCTTAAATCATCAACATTCTCCAACCCTGGCTTCTCTTCTTTCACTTCTTGAAAAGAAAACTGATGGTCATCTGGATGAAAAAGTCCAAAGTAATCCCATGGCGGAGTTCCTGGTGGGACTGAAGAAGCTTCAAATGGTGATGTTTCAGGTTTTTCAGTGGAAAGAGGTGTAATATTCTGTGGGGTACTAGATGAGGTTACTGTCCCTGTAACAGCTACAGGAGGTTTCTCTTCAACTTTTTTGGAAGAAAACCCTCTAAATTTCATGTGATTTGCCTGAAACCGACTGGAGCTGGGAGGAGACGGTGATGGAGAAAGGTTTGCATCCACAGGGTGTGATAAAGGTGGAGAAGAGGTTGAGAAATGTGAAAGGGACTTCTCTACTAAAGCAAAAGGCTCTGGCGTTGCATTAGTGGAAGTGTACAATGAAGATTCAGTTGGAGCTTCAGATTCAATAAACTTCCTTAGAGCAGTTCCTGTATTTTTCAGTGACTGGATATATGTAACATGAGCTGCAGCAAGTGAGCACCTGCCATCAAGTGCCTGCCTTACAAATTTCTTTCTTTCACGACAAAGCTGCAAAGCCTTATCTTCTTCTATTTTAGAACTTGTGACCCCCATTTTAGCTACTCTGGATGTATCGATATCCCACTAATTCAACAATTAAGGAATGGGATTCTTCCTGAAAATTAACCAGTTTCAGATAAAAAAATCAAAGAAACTTCTAAAAATCCATATAGAAATAGACATATATAGATCCTACCAAGTTACAATTCTTCCCTAGCATACCTAATTTAGGAGGTAAAAAACCAACCAAAATAACAGACATGAAAAAGTAGCAATGTTACAATAACTAATTAGTCTTATGTTCAAACTGATGAAGTAAGACAGCACACCCAGCTTGTCATAATTGTGAGATGTGAGATTAAGCATTGGATTCAAAAAGCATGCTTCGTTTGAAGATCCATAAACCTAGAATTCTGCTTGTGTTAAAGAAATCACACAACAAATCTCTAGACATCTTTAGTCTTTAACTTTAACCAAAAGGCCATGGAAATAAATAACTCAAAAGTTGCTCAAAATCGAAACATAAGCATAAAAAGAAGAAAACAAAAAAGAAAGGAAGGGAATCTCTATGAATATTCATGCGCCTAAGCTTCAAGCGAAAAACCACTAGAACTGTATTGCAAAATAGCCATCAAAGCACAAAATCTCCAGATAATAAGTTTCTATTATATCATAACCCATACGCTCCCTGGCCACAACTGCCAAATCCACCTAACCCCCACCCTTTTCCACTTCTATAAAAAAAATTAAAAAAAAAAAGAGTTCATTGGCATGTTATATAGCCGTCCATATTAATTAAAATCAGAATAAACTAAAAAATTTAAAATAAAATAAAGATACGATCAAGAGGAGGAAGGAGAGATGAAATGAGGTATAGTACCTCAAGACTGAAGAAAACCCAGTAGAGTGAAGAAAAATTGCATAGAAACGGATTAAAAAGAAGGCGTAGAATTCAGTAGAACAAATCAAAACCTATGGAAAATAAAAATTAAAAAAATAAAAATAAATAAAAAAGCAAAACAATAAGACGAAATAAGACCCAGAAAGAGACAATAAGCAAAACATCTAAAGCAAAAAGTCACAAAACCGACCAAACAAAAAATCTCAAACCCACTAACTAAATCAATAAAAGAAGTTCACCAAATATCAAAAATCACACTCATCAATTATCCCGTGAACGAATTAACGATTAAAAAAAGACACAATTCAATAGAAACCAATTGAAGTGGAAAAAAGAAAGTGGAGCTTTGGGTCACCTGAGAAATTGTTAGTGAAGAATCAAAGGTGAATATGAGTAGAGAAACCGCGTGGAATTCAGGGACGACTCATATCAACAGAATCATTCCCCCTTTTTTTCTAGTAGTTTAGAGAGAGAGAGAGAGGGAGAGAGAGAGAGAGAGAAGGAGAGTTAGAGATAGAAAGAGGGAGCTCTAAATAGAGGGAGAGATGAGTGAGGGAAGTGATTTAGAGAAGAGAATCGGATGGAGGCGATGGGCAGAGGAGAGGGACAGAGGGCTGTGGGCTGCTTGCTTCCATGCAAAAGGGAATTTGGAAACGCATATAGAGGGAGAGAGAGAGAGAGAGAGAAGGAGAGTTAGAGATAGAAAGAGGGAGCTCTAAATAGAGGGAGAGATGAGTGAGGGAAGTGATTTAGAGAAGAGAATCGGATGGAGGCGATGGGCAGAGGAGAGGGACAGAGGGCTGTGGGCTGCTTGCTTCCATGCAAAAGGGAATTTGGAAACGCATATAGAGGGAGAGAGAGAGAGAGAGAGAAGGAGAGTTAGAGATAGAAAGAGGGAGCTCTAAATAGAGGGAGAGATGAGTGAGGGAAGTGATTTAGAGAAGAGAATCGGATGGAGGCGATGGGCAGAGGAGAGGGACAGAGGGCTGTGGGCTGCTTGCTTCCATGCAAAAGGGAATTTGGAAACGCATACACCAACAATAACCGTAGACTCTGGACCCCACCTCACCTCCACTTCTCACTTCATTAAGAAAGCTCTAGGTCGCGTTACGCCCACGCTCCATCTCACCAAGAATCCATTTTTTTTTTTTTAAATTCTCATAGAAAAAACTTTGTATTACATTAAATTAATTTTTTAATAATAAATTAAAATTAAGTGAGTGAAACACTCAAACGCTGCTGCAAAAATTGCCTTATTATTTCAAGACAGTATTTCATGAGTGCCACGATGCTCTCCGATGAGTTTTCTTTATCCAGCGTCTTCTTGCTCTTCCATTAATGTATTCAAGAATCACTAACATTGTCTCCTTATCAAATCATCAACTTTGATAGTTCAAAGCACTTAAAAGATAATCTTTTTTTAGCCGCAGAGTCATGAACTTTTGGATCATATCAATTCATTCAAAACCTTAAAGTGATTGATTTATAACTATTTTTACTTACTCAACACATTAACATAGATAAGTGAAAAAAAAAAAGGAGTGAAAATAAATAAGAAAAAATAACTTTAAAAAGATATTTTCTCTTATTTGAATAAGAAAAAAAAAGAAAGAGAAGAAAAATAAGTCTTTTTTTTAAGTTATTTTTTCACTAAATTAAAAAAAAAAAGAAATAATGTGTAAAAAATTAGACTTATATCTAAAAAATTGTATATTCACCCTTTATTTTTAATGTCAATTTCTTTTTTTTTTATTTTTTAGTCATCCAAATACAAGGAAGAAAAATAAAGAATAAAAAATATTTTTCTTTTTTTATTTTTCTCTCACAAAATTTTTCCGAACATAGCGTAAAGTTCAAATTAAAAATTAAATAATATTATTAAAAATAGAGAAAATGATAAAGAATAACTTTTCACAATTTTTCTCTATACTTTTTTTTAACAATTTCCTATGAGGAATGAATTAATTCTATCATGCTGTTAATTTTAGCTGTTAAAGTTAATAGCTCTATCCAGGTAAGCACTCTTAATCTCTAATTAAACAGAAACACTAAGAAGCTAAAAGGAAAAAACAGAGCAATTCAAAAAGAAAAACAGAGCAAGCAAAAATATTCAAACAATTAGTACAATTTCTTCCATTTTAGGAAACAATTGCATTAAGACATCATCCTCAACAATGGCGATAGAGACTCTCAGCCTCAGCAGAAAGTGACATTAGTTTTCCATCTTCATTCATCGAATCTTTTTTTTTTTTTTTTTGGATAAGCAATGGAAATGGAACATGTATAAAGCTGATCAACAGCGATAACAAGGAAAATATATTTGAAATGAAACAAAGGCAAATGGCTAGTGCAGCAGGTCATGGTTTCTTACCCTTTCAAGAATCAGCATGACAATGAAGGCTCTCATTATCTGCAATTACGGACGATTCACCAACTGTGCAAGCAACCTAATATATCTCACGCTTCCAATAGTTCAAAAACACTTCCAATATTCACTGCACCTTTGCCGTGGTTCGGCTAGACATACCATGCAACAATTTAACAGCTTATGGAAGCTAAGTTTTCCATCGATACGCATTAGCCAGTTGCAGGTAGAGTTGGTTATTGTCAGTTAATTAGTCTCAATCTGAAAGTCTCTTCTATTGAGAGAATTGCTTCCCAATCTCAGTTTGAATAAAAAAAGGAACCACCCATTGACAGAATTGCTTCTCAATCTTAACTCCTCGTGCATAACATAGAACTTTTGATTAATTAATTTTTAATTATGTTAAATTTATTCTAATTTTTGTTTAATTAAGGAATTAAGTGTGCTGAGCTGGCAGGGTTTTAAGTTCAGTAGGGTGTAATTAAATCACTCTTCATAGGTTGTGATGAAATTATTAAAAAAAGATATATAGGATAAAATTGTAAAAATTATGAAAGGTTGGGATTTTTTTTCTCTAAGGTTTTTGAAATGATAATCAAGCAAAGTTTAAATTTTGATTATTTAAATACATCACTAAATGCACGTTAACTACAATATATATACTATATAATTAAAAGTTTCAGTTTAAAAAAATATGAAAATAATTACTGGATTTGTATGATTTTATTTATATTAATGTATTTATTCAATTATTATAATTTTAGTAAAATTAATATTAAAACTTATAATTTTATGTATAATGATAAAGTGTCAATGAAAAGGAAACACTAAGTGGGTTTTTATTTTTTTTTTTTCTAATAATAATAAGTGGGCTTAGCTAAAAGGCAATAAAGCAAATTGCTAAACAACCCACAATCAAAGGGATAAAGATGTGTAAAGCATCTCTTTTTCTGGTCTTGACTGTAAGAACACCCACTTTTCCACCTAAGTTTTTAGCTATTTCTTTCTTTAGCCCTACTATTTTTCAAATAACTATCTTTAAAAAATGAATTTTTTTTTATGTGAAAAGAATAATAAAAAATATTAAACATGCCCAAAATTCATGTAGGAAAATTGGCATAGGCACACATGAATACTTTGCAATATGAAAATTTATTATTTAGTTTTGTATTTTAATAAAATTAATTATTTAATATTTTTATTTTAAAAAATAAATTATTTAGTTTCTTTATTATTAGTATGTAAATTGTTTAGTTTTTTTTAATTAATTTTTTTGTTCATCAAGTTAATTAAAGGAAAGAAAATAATTATAGAAACTGAATAGTTGATAAATTTAAAATTATAGACACTAAATAATTGTATTATTCAAATTATAGGAATTTAATAGTTGAGTTGAGAAAATTTTATTTTAAAATAATTGAAAGAATTAAACAGTTTACAAATTAAAAAAAGTAAATAATATATTTTATTAAATAAATAGAGTAATAATTAATTTTGTTAAATTAATAATTTTTTCTTAATACTATGTTTAGATAAATTTTAGGAGATGAAGAAAAATATTTTTTATTTTCTCTCTTTGTATTTGGATGAGTAGAAAATAAATGAGAGAAAGTAAAAATTGACACTAAAGTCTAATTTTTTTTCTTTGATTTCTTATTTTGCCTCAATTTTAGAAAAAAAATAATTAAAGAAAAATAAAATTTATTTTTCTCCCCCCTTTATTTTCCTTTTTTTATCCAAACCAAAAAAAAAAAAAATCTTTTCAAAGTTATTTTTTCCCACTTGTTTTTCTTCCTCTCCCTTTTCCGCCATCCAAACATGGTGTAAGAACATAATACTTATTCCAAACATTACTAATGATATTATAATAGAAATAAGTATAAAAAATTGGCTTTTCATGCATGATGTTAATATATATATTAGCTTTATTCACCAAATGGAATACCTGCCATATTTTATCTAATAAAATAAATAATAATTAAAAATTTCCAAATCAAGCTTTGTCTCCTGTATATAAATTATTATTATTGACTCTTGAGTCTTGGAAATCACATTTCTATAGTTGTTCTTCCATCGCTGTCTATTTCAATGTTAGCACTTATACACTGTGTAAGTAAAGAGATGGTGAATATTGAAAGCATCCATTATAATAAAGTAATGAATTCTGAAAATTGAAGTTTATTATATTTAATGGGTTGGTTGGTTGCATGAGGATTAAAATAAATAAATAGTTTAGCTTTGAGATTGTGACAGCTTTTTATAATTATTTTACCTCAATGGACAAAGGAGTTGCATATATTTTAAGTATTATATTCCAATTTCCATTTTTATAACAAACCATACATTACTTTTTTTTAATTACTCAATTAATGCAATAGCAATAATTAAGTTAGTAAAAAATTAATTTAATATTATTAATTTTTTTAAAAAAATAAAATTTTAAATGCAAATTTCTATTTTAATTAAACAAAACAAAAATAATAATTAAATTATCAATTATAAAAAGCAATGATTATATATGTCAATTTTGATTGGTTTTGTTAATTGCAATTACAATATCATGTGTTTTTTAATTATATATGTCAATTTTTTAAAGTGAAATTTATTCCTTTTTTTTAAATTACTTTCACATTATATAATATAAATATAATTTTATACACCAAATTATTTTATATAAATTATAATTTAATCTCTAAAATTTGATAAAATTTATAAATAAGTTCTATAAGTTTTACATTTTTAAAACTCACCTATTTAGTTTTTGAGATTTTAAGAAACCTACATATCACTCTTTATTGTTAGAATTACGATTAATTCATCATTAATTCTATGACTTTAAAAATATAAAAATTAATTTATAGATTTCACTAAAGTTTAAGAATTAATAAGTAAATTTTGTTAAATCTGTTTCCCTAATAATTAAGTATAAGAAAATCTCACAATTGTTCTTGAAAGTTGCAACTCATGTGAGGGGAAAAGAAGACCTTTTGACTAACGTTGAAGAAAGGCAAAGAATGGATCCTATGATTTATATCATTTTTGTAATTTAAATTTTAGTAAATCAATATTCAATGATAAATTTATTAAAAAAAATCAAACATTATAATACCGTCAATAACCATATAATATAGTCTTATTTTTTCTGTCCGCCACATTAACAGTCATTAATATTATTAAAATAGTATTTAAAACTTTTTTTTTAAATTAAAATAGTATTTAAACTTTTTTTATTAATATTTAACTATAAATTATTAATTTTATCAAAACTTTAAAGGAAAATTTATATTTTGGCTATTAAATTTTATTCTATATTATATTTTAAATTTTAAAAAATTAATTATTTAATATCTAAATTTTATACTATATTACACTTTAATTCAAAGATTTTAAAAAATGAATTACTTAACCCTTATAATTTTTATATATAAAAAATTTTAGTAACTATAATTTCAATATTTACAATAATTTTATGTATTAATAAAATGATTAAATTATTGTATATATTAATATTATGAGGATTAAAGTGTGATGTAGTGTAAAATATAGAAATTAAATAATTAATTTATAATAATTAAGGAACTAAAATATACTATAATGTAAAATATGGTCACTAAATAATTAATTTTTTTATTTAGCTCCATATAACTTGATGGCATAAGATACTTCTCGAAATCTGACCAAGCTAGGTTCGAGGCTCCCCTCTCTCTTTCTCTGTACCTTAATGATAAAAAAAATTAATTTTAAAAAAATTGAAGATTAAAATATAATATAAGATAAAATTTAGAAATTAAATTATAAATTTTTAAATTTTATTTAAAAATAATTAAAACAGCATGATGCTTTTCAAAACTTTCCCAAACAAAATTACTGATAAGAAAAAGTAAAGAATCTCAAAAGGGGAATGTCAGTGATATGTTCCATTAACTGACTTAAATATTTAATTACTTTGCATGCATGTGATCCTTTTTACTTTGTTTTTTTTCATCCTTTAGTACTAACCATTTTCTATTAGTAGAATCTCTCATGTGTGAATGGTATAGCTTAAGCATTATGTGAATAAAATATAGATCTATTTAGATTTCTGAAATAAAATAAGTTAGGAATAAAATAACTATTTATAATAACAATTATATTTATTTGACATATATATTTTAATTAAATTTAGATAAAAATAATTATTTAAAGACCAGTACACTAAAAGATGGATTTTGTCTCGGATTTTTTGCCACTAACATATGCACACCGGCTCATCCTTTTTTTTATATATATATTAAGAAGCATATCTATTTTTTTGAGTTATGCGTGTGTGTATTTATTTAAAAAAAATTAAAACTCTAATTTTAAATCTTTTATCACTAAATCAAGATATTATTGGTGAGTCCCATGGGAATTGCTATTAAAGAGAAAAAAAAAAAAAAGACATCATGGGAATTTAATTAAGATGACCAACAATAAAATAACTATTTACCATAACAACTCCCTAAAATTTAAATTTGTAAAAATAAAATTAAAAATAAATTTTAATATATTTAATAAATTTTCACATTAAATCTTAATTATGCTGTTCAACTGTAACTTGCATTTAAATATGCATTATATATATATATATATATGTTAGTGTTTAACTAACAATAGTTGTTATAATTAAGTTAGCACTACTAATGAATTTATTGTTGTTGTTATTATTATTATTATTATTATTATTATTATTATTATTATTATTTAAGTCTAATAAAAAATGTAATTTATTAAAAAATAAAAATTTAAGAACTTAATTTGAAATAATAATTTATGTGCAAAAGCAAAAAAAATTGAAGAGTTTAAAAATGAAATTTTAATAAAGTTAACACTGCTTATAATCTACTTATTAATTTTTTGACCTAGATGCTAAAAAAGTATTTAATGTATAAAAATTAAAAAAAAAAAAATTGGAGGGTTACATAGAAAAATTATAAAAAATTTAAGGACTTAACAATAATTTTCCATGTGAGTGGCCTTCCATTCCTTTCTTGTATATAATTGCGTGGTCCTTTCAATAAAAGGAGTTTGGTCTTATTTGTATATTTTCTGCCTGTGTAGCTTGCTTGCTTTACATTTTTCAATTTTTATTGCACTAGCTTTCAAAAAGCACGATTAAGGAAGCTCTTACATCAAATTTTGCACACCTTTATTTAGAATATATATATATTCTAAATTGTAAGAATTTAAAATTTATTAGATAGTACAGGAATATATTCTTTTTCATTCACATAATTAATGACATTATACTATATATGCAAGAGGGAATTATGTCTATATTCATGTTGAGAAAATTAATATTTGAAGACTCTATTTATTTTGTGAAAAATAATTTATATATAAAAAATATTTTACATGAAAATTATTCTTCGATAAATTTTTTTATTGATTATTTTAATATTAAATTAATTATAAGTATTTATGTCATACATGTATAATATATAAATATTTCCATAATTTAATAAAATTGTGAAAGTTTAGAAAATAATTTTTTTTAAGAGAAAGTCATTTTCCTTAAAAATGATATAGTTTTCCATTTGACTAGGAAAATATTTTCCGTTAGCTAATTTGCTTAATGCCCCAGATAATAGGGAAAATATTTTTCACAAAACAAATAGAACCTGAATATTAAAATTATTTTTATATTAAATTTAACATATTTAAGTCATATGATGAGGCACCCTAATGATATGCACTAGGACACAACATCAACAATGCCATCCAATGATCATACATCATCAAGGTCATCTTTCCATTCAAGCTAATACAATCCCAACAAGTGAAAAGGCATCAACCAGAAATGAAAAGGAAGCCAAGGAATCAAGTCACAATAGAAGCCAAGGAATCAAATCACAATAGAAACTTGCTATAAGGCAACTTGATTATCAAAGATAAAATAAACAAGTGGCTGGTCTATCTAAGTCCATGTTCTTTCAACGAAACAATAGAAGAAAATTTCAAACTCTCTCTTTGAAGGAGGTTTCAGCCAATACCAAAAATTAGGGAAGAAGATGGCTCTTCAAACATATATACAAGTGTTCAAAACCCTAAAAACCCTAAAATAGATAGGACAAAACATGTGGCAGAACCAATACAGAATAAAATATAATCTACCAATACTTTGGGACCGCAAGGACCACATGCATTTAATAGCACTACAAAACAATTCAGAATATCTTGGGACCACTAGGACCACATGCATTTAATGGCACTACAAAACAAGTCAAAATATCTCCAATTCAAATGCACCATTTAGATTGCACCCATGTGTCCTCTTTTACACTTGGCCGAATGGTTGTCTTCCATGTGGCATCTATGTGATAGCTTGGTAATCTTTCACGTGGCTTCTATGTGGTAGCTTGTTGTCTTCCATGTCACACCTTACCCCTCCGTAAGGCATAACATGATCCTGTAGAATACTTAATGAACTACCGAACTTCACCTACCGATAACTCATTAAGTACCCTACAAGGGATTTTAAAACAATTTTCTTACATTTTGGAAGTGGTGAGCATTTTAGTGAGAATTAAAAACCATTTATTCAAAGCTTAAGGACTAGTAAAAAAAATTTTGTCCATTTAATTTTTTGCCGCAAATTTTATAAAAATTTTGACAGAGTTCTCTCTGTATTTTGAGAAACCAGTTCTTCAAAGACCTGTAAAAAGCACTTCCAAAAGTTTTCCATAACTTCCAATCTCCAATAAAACTCAAATCAACCGAATTCAAATCACTTCAAAGCAATTTCCACAATTTAATCAAATTTGGTCATCACAAAATTTTTAATACTTCATTAGCAGGGCATAAAGCAGAAAATTCATATTTACAAATATTAAATTTACAGAAGCAAACCCAAAATAATATTATTACAATTTATTTACAACTGCTCGACTTTATATTGATACATACAACATTTCCATATTTACATCAAAATTTATCTACAAGGGCATAAAATAATACCCGTACAAAAGATCAATGTAATCCTCGATTTAATCGCAGCTCACTCTGCTGCTTTTTCCTTGCTCTTATCTGCGACAGCAAAATAAGCCATCGCTGAGTATAAAAATACTCAGTGGTGCACAATAAAAATTTAAAATGCCATAAATAAATCATTCGTAGCCAAACACAATTTAAATATTTGTCAATCACATTTCCTCAATATCAAAGTCCATAATGATACCATTTTGTCAAATAATCCATTAAACACAGTTTAGTCAAACAATTTCATAAACACAGTGTTGCCAAAGTCATACACAACTTAAGCAATGACACAAAATTTCCGATCAATGCCGTGTTGTACACCACGACAAAACAATCGACAACCCCATTAATCGAAACCAATGAAGGAGGTGGCTAGCTAACTAATGAGTACTCATCCGATCTCGACCTCAACTGGTAAGCCAGAAAGGGAGGAAAATAAACGATCTCAACCCCATAAATGGAGGAGGAATAATAAGTAACTGTCATGCTAAGTGTGAATCAAAAATCCATTTCAAACATTTCATTCAAATATTGCATACAAAAATCAAATCAATTTCCAAAGTTACAATTTGATCACAAGGTGGCAACACAAAAGTTCATAAATTCATAATACGTACTAAATCAATTTTTCAAGGATAAAATGCTTAAATAGAGTTTATTGTGCACAAACCTGACTGGAGTCGCCTCTAGGCCTTGACTCAGTCTTTAAGGGCTTCCAAGTCTTTTTCAGCTGAAATAGGCAATTTCACAGTGTTTCAGTACCATAACTTAGCATAAATCCAAAAATAAATTTCACTTCATTTTAACTAGCTCTATTGCGTTAAATTCGACGTTCTCGAAGTTTTTGTGTTTCGGGTTACTATTCACTATACTATTCAAGTCAAATTGTTGACTTTTTAAGGCTTAATAGGTATGAGAACTCCACCTTCACCCACATACCACATTTTGGTCATTAAACTTGTTGGTTTTGGTCATTTTCTCAAAGCTTAGGTCATTTTGGCAAAATTGCCAATTTTCGGTTTTGGTGCTCCGAAGTTGCACTGTTCCATTGGTCAATCTACTGTTGGAATTTGGCAAAACTTCCTTCATAGAAAATGTTCCTTATTGTCTTAAGTGTATTCTTATTTTTGGATCACCCCAATCGGAGTTTTGTAGCTCAAGTTATAGCCAAAATACGATTCGTTCACGTGCCTTTGTTCATCTTTGAGATTTTGGTTCTGGCAGATTTTTGGTCCAACTTTGTTCAGTAATTTGATCAATTTAAGTTCATAATTTGGTCTAACTTTCTTCATATGAAATGTTCTACTATGTCTTAGGTTTCCATCGGTTTAAGAATCGCCTAAATCGGAGTTTTCTAGAGAGAGTTATAGTCATTGGAACTTTACTGCTCAATGGCAATTCTGCAGAATCGCAAGTACAATAACTCCACTTTGCTCAATAATTTGACTAGGTTAATGGCATAATTTGGGATGGTATTCTTCATGAAAGTTTTAGGTCTATATCTTATCTAATTGCTGGTAAAATTTCAGGTCAATTTGACCTTCCTAACTCGAGTTATGACCAAATGAACAGTTACTGTTCATTGGTCAGTTTGGTGCAGTGGCAGCCTGCTCTCAATTCACTTTGGTCAATTGGTTCACCTAGTTTTGGTCCGTTTTTTGCCATGGTTCCTCAATAAAAATTGTGTTATTTTATGTCTATTTTCATCTCCAATTGGTGGCATATCAATTGGGCTTGTAAAATTCCCGTTTTGGTCCTTCAAAGTAGGTTTGGTCATGCTGCCAGCAGCATGACCATTTACCTCCGAATTTAACTTAATTTCCTATCATTCCCACACAACTTATTTGGTCATAATTGACTATTATTTCACTTCACAATAGGTCAAACATGCCATTTATGCATTTCTCCAAATTTTGGTTCACAAACCCTAACCTTCAAACCCTAACTTCTCCATCTCATGCATTTAATCACAAGTAGTGCACTTAGTCTTAACCATTCAACTAAGGAAGGTTTCTAAACTCATTCAAACCCATTAAATTCATGCAATACATACTCCCTTCAAGCTGGCCAAAAATTCAGTTTGTCCTTTCTCCATATTTGTTTCATTTAATCAAGTTCCATGCTCATTTTCACAACTAATTATGCATTTAAATGAATGAAAAAGGGGTTAACATACTAACCTCAACTTAAATCTTCAAAACCATATCTTTTGCTTCTTTTTTTTCTTCTTGTAATCTCCTTCTTAAGTAGTAATAACAAGCTTTAGTAGAGTTTTTATAGGATTTATGAAGGTTGAGAAGGAAAAAATTAAGCTTAGTGTAAGCTTATTGGAAGAAAATTCCATGGAGGATATTGGGGAAAATGGGGCGGCAAAGAGAGAGGTGAAGATGACTAATTACTTTTTTTTTCTTTTCTTTTCTTTAATCTTTATCCCTTTTTGAAGACCAAAATTCCAATTTAACAAATAATTTAATTAATTTATTTATGACATCATGCATGATGTCATCACCTTTTTACTTTTTGATTTTCTTCTCTTTTTTTTTTTCTATTTTTCTATCAGTTCTTTAATTTAATTCTCGATTCCGAAATTTTCTTTTCTCCGATTTTATTTGACAGTTAGGTCAGGAGTCAGCTCTAGGGGTCAATTGACCAAATTGCCCCTCGCCGGTTCATCCCGGTTTGCAAATAATTTCATATTTCTTCCGGCTCCCTGACCTAATTATTTAACTGGCTTAACAGTTCTTTTTCGTGATTTTCTCTTTTCCACTGTGTTCATAAGGGTCCTAAGGACCGCAGCGTCACTTTTTACGATTCGAAATTTGAGTTTAAAATGACCTCGCAGTCGTTCCCGAGGAGGTTACTCATCGCTGCGACTCTCGGCTCGTTTAACCTCTTATGTTATGTTTTTCTTATTTATAGTTAACTAATTAAACATTACTAATTATTTGTGTTTATGGCTTCTCAAGTTGTCTTAAGTGTGGCCCTAATCCCATTAATTGTCCGGACCGACACCGGTCACCGGAACAGTGAAATATACCAGACTATACAAATAGGGGTGTTACATTCCACGTGGCATCTATGTGGCAGTTTGGTAATCTTCCACGTGACATCTACTTGGCATGTCCACTTGGCAAATCACTACACACTTGGACTTCTCCAAATCACATGGCAGCCCATTGTTCTCTCCTTGGCCGAATGTATGGAAGGCGTCCATGATCAGGTTTTAAAGCTCTCTTGCTTTGGCTCTTGTGATTGGTCCTTGGTAGCTTGGTAATGGTGGAGCACCTCCATCATCCCCTCCCTCTTGAAAAGAATTCGACTTCGAATTCAAACCTGCACCAAAATAGGGAGAAAGATCAACAACATTAAAAGTATTACTCGCACCATACTCATTTGGCAATTTGATCTTGTAGGCATTGTCATTAATGCACTCCAAGACATTGAATGGTTCATCCCCTCTAGGTTGCAACTTAGATTCCCTTTGTGTAGGAAACCTATCCTTCCTTAGATGCACCCAAACTAAATCACCTGGTTCAAAAATAATTGCCTTTTGGCCTTTCTTAGCATGTGACTCATTTTTCTTCTCAATATGCAACCTAGCTTGTTCATGATATTCTTTTCACCAATTCGGCCTTGCTTTTTCCATCAAGAGATGCAATATGCTCAGTAGGTAATGGTGACAAATCTAAAGGAGTAAGTGGATTAAAACCATATACAAGCTCAAAAGGTGAATATCCACTAGATGAATACACAATCCTATTATATGCAAACTCTATGTATGGTATGCATTCCTCTCAAGATTTCAAATTCTTCTTTACAAAAGCCCTTAAAAGAGTTTATAAAGTTTTATTCACCACTTTAGTTTGTCCATCCGTTTGGGAATGACAAGTAGTAGAGAATAACAACTTTGTTCCCAATTTTCCCCAAAGTACTCTCTAAAAATGACTCAAAAATTTCACATCCCTATCAGTAACAATAGTTATAGGAATGCCATGCAATCTAACAATCTCCCTAAAGAATAGATTGGCTATATAAATAGCATCATCAGTTTTCCTACATGGGATGAAATGAGCCATTTTAGAAAACCTGTCAACAACAACCAATTAAGAATCATAACCCCTTTGTAACCTAGGCAACCCTAAAACAAAGTCCATGGACAAATCAACCCAAGGGTGCTTAGGCATGGGTAATGGTGTATATAACCCACGAGGTAACACCTTAGACTTAGCTCTTTTGCAAGTCTCACACTTTGCACAAATTTTGTCAACATCCTTTTTCATATGCAGCCAAAAGAAATACTCCTTAAGAATATCTAAAGTCTTGGATGCACCGAAATGCCTCATAAGACCTCCATAATGACTTTCTTGCACAAGCAATTCATGTAAAGAACTTTTGGGCACACAAAATTTATTTTCTCTAAATAAATATCTATTATGCCTAAAGTACTTTTGAAATGCAATTTGCTCACATACCGTATACACTTATGCAAAATCAGAATCATGTTCATATAATTCATACACTTGTGCAATCATCAGAATCATGTTTATACAATTCCTTAACATACTCAAAACCAAGTAATTTAGAATCAAGTGTTTTAAGAAGTTATACCTTCGTGATAATGTATCAGCCACAACATTCTCTTTACCTTGCTTGTATTGCACTACATATGGGAAGGACTCAATGAACTCAATCCACCTTACATGCCTTTTATTCAACTTCCCTTGGCCCTTAAGATACCTTAAGGATTGGTGGTCTGTATGTATGATGAACTCTCTTGACCAAAGGTAGCGCTGCCATGTTTCCAAAGCCCTCACCAATGCATATAACTCCTTGTCATATGTGGAGTAATTCAAGGATGCCCCATTTAATTTCTCACTGGAATATGCAATGGGCTTCCTTTCCTGCATCAAAACAACACCAATTCCTTTCCCAGAAGCATCACATTCTATTTCAAATGCTTTTAAAAAATTAGGCAACACAAGTAAAGGTGCTGAATATAATTTATCTTTCAACATATTAAATGCATGCTCATGCTCATCACTCCAAACAAAAGGAACATTTTTCTTTACTAATTCATTCAAAGGTGCGGCTATGCTACTAAAATTAAGAGCAAACCTATGATAAAAACTAGCTAGCCCATGAAAACTCCACACCTCTGACGCATTAGTAGGTTTCGGCCATTCCCTAATGGCTTTCACCTTGTCCTCTTCCACCTCAATACGGTTGCCACTCACCACAAACCTAAGAAACACAAGTTTTTCCATGCAAAAATAGCACTTTTTGAAATTAACATACAATTTCTCATTTTACAACACATCAAAGACAAGCCTTAATTTCTCCAAATGATCATGCATGCTTCTGCTATAAACCAAAATATCATCAAAATACACAACTACAAACTTCCCAATGAATGATCTCAACACATGGTTCATCAATCGCATGAATGTGCTAGGGGTGTTTGTGATCCCGAATGGCATCACTAACCACTCATAAAGACCATATTTAGTCTTAAATGTTATTTTCCACTTATCCCCTATTTTCAATCTAATTTAGTGATAACTACTCTTAAGATCAATTTTGAAAAATATGCATGTACCATGAAGCTCATTTAAATGTCATCAAGTCGAGGTATGGGGCATTAATATTTTACCGTAATCTTATTAATGGCATGACAATCAACACACATTCTAAATGTCCCATCCTTCTTTGGTAGCAAAAGTACAAGCACGGCACAAGGACTCATGCTCTCCCTCACATACCCCTTTTCCATCAATTCCTCCACTTCTTTTTGAAGCTCCTTGGTCTCTTCAGGATTGCTCCTATACGCTGGTCTATTAGGAATTTGAGCCCCGAGAACGAAATCAATTTAGTGCTCAATTCCCCTAAATGGTGATAAGTCGAGTGGCATTTCCTTCGAAAAAACATCCTTGTGTTCCTGCAAAAGAGAAATGGCAAAAGTAGGGAGGCTAGAATCAAGGTCATAATCTAAAAATAAATACTCTTTATACATAAGAAGGTATAAAGGTCTCATGTCATGCAATGCCCCTCTCATTTCTTTTTCTCCCACGAACAATGTTATTCTTTTTTTCTCTTTTTCTTTTGAACCAGATTGCTCTCCTTTTTTTCACTCTCTCATTTTTTCCCTTTTTCTTCCCTTTTTCTCTCTTCTCTCTTGTTTTTCCTCTCTTGCTCTTCATTCTTTTTCCTCATCTCACATTCAGCCTCATTTCTCTCTTTTTTTTATCTCGTCAATTGCTCTCATGATCCTCATTTGATCTTCACAAGCTTGTGAAGGACTCAAAGGATTCAATGTGTATGTATGTCCATCCTTCATCAAAGTGTACTTATTCTTCCTTCCATCATGAGTGACACTCCTATCATATTGTCATGGGTGGCCTAAAAGGATATGTGTAACAACCATAGGAACAACATCACATGACACCTCATCATTATATTTCCCTATGGTGAATGGAACTACAACCTATTTGGTCACATTCAATGTGTTGCATTCATTCAACCATTGAAGTCTATAAGGTTTTGGATACTTCATACAATTCAGCCCTAATTATTCCATAAGATATGAACTCACCATATTACAATAGCTTCCACTATCAATTATCATGCTACACAATGTATCATTCACGGCATACCTTGTATGGAATATGTTTTCTATTTGAATTGCATCACTATCTTCCACACTTACTTATGCACTCAAAGCTCTCATGGTAAACATTATATAGGACAACCCCACCATGGGATCTTGCTCACCCCCATCCAACTCTTCTTCATCATCCAATTCGGCCAGTTGATGCTCTTCCTCTTCCTCCACTTCATCTCCACTTTCTAAACCTCCATCTTATATACATCGCCCTTTGATTTGGACATTGATTTGCATAATGTCCATGCCCTAAACATTTGAAACATTTCACCTCCTAGCCCTAGCAGCTTCCAAGCTGGTTTTGTGGCGGCCGAATATGCTCCACTACCATAGTTCAAGGTCTTCTTCATTTTTAATTACTTCTCTACCTTGATGGCAAAGTGTACCAATTCAATTAGATTGTTGTAAGAATGCAACTCTACTACATGAAATATCTCCATGTTTAAACCAGCCAAAAACCTTGCCATTGTAGCTTCCATAGGTTCCTGCAATTGTGCTCTAGCTAAGGCAATCTCCATGGCCTTATAATATTCTTTCACACTTTTACCCCCTTGTGTCATTCTTTAAAGCCTTTGATGCAGCTCCCTAAAATAGTGTTGAGGCACAAATCTTTCCCTCATAGCTTCTTTCATGGCCTCCCATGTAGCAATAGGTCTAAGGCTAAGAGTTCTCCTCCTAACCATCAACTGATCCTACCACACTATGGCATATTCTTTGAATTCAATGGCTACTAGCTTCACTTTTTTCTCTTCGAAGTAATTGTGGCACTCAAAAATAAGCTCCACTTGCCTTTCCTATTCCATATAAAAATCTGGATTTTCCTTCCCATGAAAAGATGGAATCTTCATTTTAATGCTACTTGCATTCGCATCCACTCTCTCCTCATTCCCATCTCTCACTCCATAATCCCAATTCTTATAATTTCTACCACTCCTTCTTGCCCTAGCTCCTCTACCCCTTAGCGGACGATTTCCTCTACCACCCTGGTTGTGGTAGCCATAATTAAACTTATCATCAACATCATCATCTTCCCAATCTTCCTCATTATGATCTTCACCACCAAAGTTCTCAACCTTTACTCCCCCTCTATTTACTTCTCCCACATTCATCCTCTCATTATTTTCCCCATTAGGTCTATTCCTAACTTCTTCTCTATCCCTTGCCTCCAACCTTTCAATTCTGTCCAACACAGTTGTCATCACAAAATTGTTTCTTTCCACTTATCGCCTCAATGCCTCAAGCAACATACGGTTATCCACATTCCTTCCTTCCCCACTACTTCCATCTTTTACCACATTACTTATATAGGTTTTTTGTTCATTAGACATTTTTCAAGCTGCAAGAAAAGATGTTAGTACACAAATGGCTTTTCACTCTTATGTCCTCAACCTCTTAACTTTTACCTCTTAAAATTTTCTTCACTATGCTTTTTTGAGAACAAGGTCAGGTGACAACTCTCCAAACACTTAAAAGATATCAATGATAATCAATAACGACTAGGAAGACACGAGTTTGCAAGAAATATTCAAGGAGACTCTAAAACCAATAAAATGATGACTCCAAGTTTGAGGCAAATAAATTATAAATGGAATAATTCCTAGAAAATGATTTAAGGACTCTCTAATATGATGATATCAAGCTTAAAAATCACAATTCACAACCATATAGCACAGATTGCACCCTGACAACAAATATAAGCACAATATACTTAAATTTTGGATCACCAAATTAATCAATGAATTTTAACCTAAAAATTGATGGAAAAGTGCACTATATGATGAATGAAATGAGGGTAAAATTTGAGCAATTTTTGGGTGGGTTAAGCTCGTCTAATAAAATTTAAGCAGTCATATACCCCCCCCCCTTTGGTTTACCTATCAAATGGATGAATTTTGGGCTAAAATTTTTGGGTCAAACTATTCTATATGAGGACTGATTTGTGGTAAAATTTCAAAATTTTCTGGGTGCTTTTGATAGGGTAATTGAATTTACCTATTTCTAACTCCAATTTTGGTTCAATAGTCAAAAGATGGAATTTAACCCCCCCAAATTTTTTGTGAGAGGTTCTGAATATCCCAAAGTGAGATCTAGAAAGTTTGAGGTCAAAATTCCAACTCTAACTATATGTTCCAGATTTGGTTTCAATAGCACAACAAATGCAACTTCATAATTCCAGCACACAAAATCACTTCGATGCAACTGTGGCAGAATAAAAACTTGATATCATGCAAGTTTTTTTTTTTTTTTCAAAGCTAGAAGAAGAAATAGGCTAAGCTTGATTAGATGACACTTAAGCTGACAAAACAAGGAATCAAGGACAGATTTTGAAAGTAAGACTCTAAATGTATTTCAGCTATATGAAAACCTAATAGAATCAAGAACAGATGATTTCTAAGAAGCAATATATTGTTCAGTAACCCAAGGGAACTAAGCTAGATGAAGTTAACCCAAAAACCCTAGAAATATTCACTATGGCCGAATGCCCTAGTGAACTAAAAGAAATGTAAAGACTTAAAAGAAGAAGATCTAAATAGAAGGTTAAAGTTTAAACTAAGGATAAATACCTTGAATGATGTCCAATGCTCTGATACCAAATATGATGAGGCACCCTAATGATATGTACTAGAACATAACATCAACAATGCCATCGAAGGATCATACATCATTAAGGTCATCTTTCCATTCAAGCTAATACAATCCCAACAAGTGAAAAGGCATCAACCAGAAATGAAAAGGAAGCCAAGTAATCAAATCATAATAGAAACTTGCTCTAAGGCAACTTGATTATCAAAGATAAAATAAACAGGTAGCTAGTTTGTCTAAATCAATGTTCTTTCAAAGAAACAATGGAAGAAAATTTCAGACTCTCTCCTTGAAGGAGGTTTCAGCCAATACCAAAAATTAGGGAAAAAGATGGCTCTTCAACCTTATATACAAGTGTTCAAAACCCTAAAAACCCTAAAATAGATAGGACAAAACATATGTGGCAAAACCAATACAGAATAAAATATAATCTGCCAATACTTTGGGACCACAAGGACCACATGCATTTAATGACACTACAAAACATGTAAGAATATCTCCAATTTAAATGCACCAATCAGATTGCACCCATGTGTCCTCTTTTACACTTGGCCGAATGGTTGTCTTCCACGTGGCAGCTTGGTAATCCTCCATGTGGCATTTATATGGCAGCTTGTTGTCTTTCATGTAGCATCTATGTGGCAGCTTGGTAATCTTCCACGTGGCTTCTACTTGGCATGTCCACTTGGCAAATCACCACACACTTGGACTTCTCCAAATCACATGGCAGCCCATTGTTCTCTCCTTGGCCGAATGTATGCAAGGCGTCCATGATCAGGTTTTGAAGCTCTCTTGCTTTGGCTCTTGTGATTGGTCCTTAGTAGCTTAGTAATGGTGGAGCACCTCCATCATCATAATTAAATATTTTTTATATTTAAAAATATTTGTCAACATTTAAATATGGTTATTGAGTTATGAGATGGATATGGTGAAATAGTGGTGAGACATAAACATTTAGTTTTCATAGAATTTATGAGAGAGAAAAATAAGGGAAGAAATGATGGAGAAAAATAAAATTAGATTTATTTTATTTTAAGTGGAACTAGTCATTATAATTAAAAATATTTTTAATTAAATATTTAATGTCACATCAACAATATTAAATGATATTAGTGAAAAAGTTTAATTGGGTAATGTGCTAAGCCTTTATTTTTTTATAGAAAATAACTTGTATATGAAAAACACTTTTAAAAAAGTATTTTTCATTAAAATATTTTTCGTTGTTTGATTATAATGTTAAATTAATAATATGTATTTATTTTATATATATATAAGTTTATTCACATTTTAATAAGATTATCAAAATTTAAAAAATAGAAAATGACTTCCTCTTTTGAAAAATGAAAGTTATTTCTCTTAAAAATGATTTTATTTTTCCTTATATTGTTCACTTGTATGACCATAAATTTGTTATTTTTCATCGAGTTCTTTAAGTAAAATAGCACCCCAATATTTATTACTGGCGTCAGTCTGAAAAATCTTTTTTTGGTGCTTGGAATTATTAGAGGAGACGGATTTTGTACTATTTTCTTTAAAACTTTATAACTGTGGATATTTCATTTGGGATGCTCCAAGATCAGAAATATGCGATTAAAGGTGTGATTGTCATCTACAATGGGATAATGATAATGACGATGATAATGATAATTATCGCAGCCGTAAGAGGGGGTGGCGTCAGTCTGCAGAATCCTTTTCCTTTTCCTTGTGCTTGGATTTTTTAGAGGAGGGGGATTCTGAGCTATTTTCTTTAAAGCTTTTATAGTTATAGTTTGGTCATTGCCCCAGGTAGATTAATTTTTTTGAGTGCTTCAAATACCAAAAAAGTAAAAAAAAAATTTTAAAAATTTATTTTTGATAAAACAAATGGAGCTAAATCACAAGTAATTTTAATTATAAACTAAATCGCATAATCCTAATTAAGAAGTGTTATTGTTTTGGTAATTTTTCTTAAATTAATTATATATGTGACTATAAGACTCATAATGAAATAATAGTTTGTGAATGGATACACTAAAGAGTATTTTGACTGACATGATGTGAATATATTAATTTAATAAATTTTAAAATTTATTTGAAATTGTATTTATGATTATTTCATATTGTAAATTATTAATATATTTCGTCCATTTCTCATTTTCTAGAGTAAAAGGCATTTGATTTCACCACTGTAAATAAATATTAGATTTATATATAATTTATTAGTAATTATGAATTTTAAATAGCACAATTTTATCTATTAAGAACACTTTCAAAGTGAATTTCAATTTAAATCCATATTCAAGTAAGAGGTTCTCCGTTTTATGAATCTAATATAAAATTATAACTTTAATTAATTATTATAATTTATAATTTATCAAATTTAAATTTTATTTTTTAGTATTTTCATCAAAGTAAATTTATTTAAATCCGGCTCTGCTCGAGAATGGATGGTGACAAACTTGCAACCAGCTTCTGATAAGTTCTGGTAATTTGCCTAATTATACGCGCAGAACTGCCATTTTTTAATTGTCCACTGATGCAATGAAGAGATGTTTAATTCAGTTGTTAGATGCAGATTGATATATATTTAAATAATTAAATTAAAATATTTGATAAATTAAATTGATTCTAAAAAGCAGTTGCAGAGTGCTTATCAATTACTATTTATATTAATTCTAAAATAAAATATTCTTTATTAATTTTTATCTTCGATTTCACTTTATTTTATAAAAGATATTTTTAAGTTGCTCCCTCACATAGGACTCACACTTAGTGGCCGTGAGAAGATATTATTGCCATTATTGGTTAGGGACTCACACTAATTATCTTTCACTTTAATAATTTTCAAATATTAATAAAATTTAACAGAATAATAATATTGTTGGTTGGAAATTTAAAATAAGAATACATTTTTTTTATTCACAAATTAAACGAGTCCACATAATAAAATAAATTTCGACTAAATATTTGATAAAAAATAATCATTTAATATTATAATTATATATTAATTTTTATCCTTCAATCAATCACCATAGACAGCTGCCAGCAGCCGCTCTCATTGCTTTGAATACATTCTTTTCACTTTATATGACCAGCGACTTATTGATATTTTGAGTTAGGAATTAAAGTTCAATTCATTTAATTTTTGTTTTAAGGCTTTAGAATTTTATAATAATTTAATTTAATTAGTTTTTTAATTTTATATTCAAAATAAAAATATTTATTTTTTTATTTGTTTTAAAAAAATAATTATTTGAAAATTTAATTAATTTTTTTTTATAAATAATTTATTCCAAATAAATCTATGAAGGTGTAAAATAAAAATTAGAGGAAAAAGAAACTATCGATTTAGACTTCTCTTAGAAACGTAAGATTGACTTAGATTTTGATATATATATATATAATTAATAAAAATCATAAATAAGAGAGAATAAAAAAGAGAAAATCAATCAATGAATTTGCTAATTTAGTGACGCTTGAATCATTTTCACTGTAAAATGGTGAATTTAAATTTCTATAAAATTAATTAAAAAGAAATAGAGAGAATTTTGCTAAAGAGCTGAGGTTATGATTTTCATCTTTTGACAGAGGATCCAGCCAAGAAAGATTTTGGCCTCATTTCAGTGGCTACAGAGAGTATAGATTTGTGGGCGACAAGTAAGGAATCTATGGTTGCCTTTACGCATGGGATGTTGACGATTTACACTACTTGGGGTTGGCAAAAAGATTGAGAAAAAAAGGTTGCTTACCTTATTTTGATTGATCTTAACATCTAAAGCCCCAATCATTCTGGTGAGTGGTGACATTGCCTAACTTTGATTTCTTTTATATCAATTAAAATTTTGGTGACCCATATGGTATGGTCAATTTTTCATATATATAAATAAATATATATTTTTTCTCTTATTATTATTCAATCAGTATTTATTAATAAATAAGTGACATTTTTATTTTTTTTTAAGCTTCTTTTGGTTTCTATCCTTCTCCCCACTTTTCTTTTCTTCCTCTAATTCTAAAACTAGTGAAAATTTTGTCTCAAAGCACTAGAATCTACTTGTGGCAAACAAATTTTTGTCTTTTAATTTTACTTTTTATAAAAAAAATTTGAAAATATATTCATCTGTAAATAATAAAAAAATAATTTTCTAATAAAAATAAATAAATTATTCATATCTTTTATAATTAAAAAAAATAATCATTATAAAATATATCTAAAAAATAGTTTATTTTAAAATTTTAATACATATTATTTATTTATTTTATAATAATATAATTAATTTTTATCATTATAAATAAATATTTTTAAAATAATTATTATAAAAAAATTATAATATAATTTTAATTATAAAAAAAATACCATTATTTATCATTTAAAAAATTTTATTTTTTTAATTTTTAAATAATTTTTCAAAATACTATTCTAATTTTCCATGAATGAACAACTCCATAATTAATTTTCAAGAGAATAGTGCTTAAACATTCCTTGAACAATAATAATAACAATAATAATAATAATAATAATAATAATAATAATAATGATTTAGAGATATGCTTATCCTTTCCTTTAAGGCTTGTTGCTGTCAATTAAGATCCATTCAAACGTTTACATATTTGCTTTAAATTAGGATCTAGAAAGTACACGCACTTCGATTGAAATGTTGGCTGCCGGTGTCCAACACATGCACACATCTCCGATACGTGTCCGGCATGCTTTCATACGTGTCAATTTTTTTTTTAATATTGTTCCATTTTGACAATATTCTCCAACATGCCTGAATATAAACATAGCTACCACACAATTACTACCAGCCAACCGTTTTCATTGTCTTCGATAAAAAAATTTAAAAAAAAAACAACTTTTTCTATTGTCATATTACCCTCTTCCACCATTACGATTTATTAAAATAATTTTTTTATAGGTTAATTTATGATATAATCCTTAAAATTAGATAAATTTTTAAAATAAATAATTTAATTCCTAAATTTTTAATTTGCTAAAGGTGTAGTAATGGACATTGACAAGAAAAATTACCTTTAATTTGCTTGTTGCATTAAAATAATTTAGAGGATATTTGATTTAATTTATAAAAATTAATTTATAAATATTTGATAATTATCATTTAATTTGAGTTTATAATATTTTAAATTTTAAGTAATTATTTATTTTTATTAAAATACTTATAAGTGATTGATAAATAATTAATATATTTAATAAAAGTAGTTTATAAGTACATTTATTAATAAAATGATTAAAAATGATGTTAAATAAGATTTATAATAAAATTTTAAAAAATTAAATGTAAATAAAACCAGTTTACAACACTAAAATGAAAAGTTAATTTTCAACTTGTTATTTTTAACTTATAAGCTTAATTTATAAGTTAAAAAATTATTATAAGTAAAAAAAAAATATATACTTTTAGAGCTTATAAATTAATTTAATTAACTTATAAATTAAGACAAACCTTCTTAGTCATAGCGACCACCAAAGTTAATGGCAAAAGTAGCCTTGAAGAGGTGGGAATGGTGTGGGTCAATCTCCCCCCATTTTCTTCTAGAAATTTCTTCTATTTATGAGAGAATTAATATAAAATCTTCCAAATATCATTTCTGATGAAGGAATATTTTGGGAGAAGTAAGGTTCCAAATATCAAACTTGGTTACAGTTTCGGCTCTTCAAAATTTTCTAAGTTTTCACTTTTTATTGGTGAAGCAGCAATGCACTATAGCAAAAGCTGTTGCACAGGAGCTTCAGCAGGTAAGAATGTGACAGAATAAACAGTAGGATCTTTTGTAGTTTTTTTTATACAACTTCAGATTAAAATTCAGCAATTTTAATGATTTTTTTATAGGCAATGTCTGCATATGGATATGAAATCGTCCAGACAATCATGGTTGATATAGATGGATGAGCATGTGAAACGAGCCATGAATGAAATGAATGCAGGTGACACTTAACAAAATTGCTTGCTAAACAAGAAAACAATGGTCACTTTCAAATCTGAACTAATTTTCTGATTAAATTCTTGAACTTGGGCAGCTGCAAGATTAAGGGTAGCCTGCTAATGAGAAAGCAGATGCAGAGAATATTGTTCATAAATGCTGTGTTTTTCTTTTCTTTTTTTGTCTTCTTTTAAGATTTCCCCAAAGCTTATATTTGACATTATGGGCACATTTGACATACATGTAGTTTTTTACTTTTTTTTTAATATAGAAGAAATATTACTACAATGAATGATAATCACAAAAGTGAGTTATTGTTCGTTCTAAAAAAAAAAAAAAGTGAGTTATTCTTTTTCAAAATATATATTTTTTAAAATTTAAACTAAAAAAAAAAGCTCAAGAAAAGTTGAATAAAAATTATTTATTGGGGAGAAGAAATGCGTGTAATTAAGTCAATTTGTGATGGAAGTTATGCAAAGAAAAATCAATTCGCAATCATTGAATGGGTGACAAAAAAAAAAAAAAAACAAAAAGCCGTGAGGGGCTCAATAATTAGAGACAAGAATTAAATCAACAATGCCAATCCACGATACAGATTATCATAGTTGAAAATAAAGATTGTTAAGGCCTACGGCTCTATAGGCCGAAGAGCAATCCTGATCGTGCACGATATCTCTTTTGACTTCTGCATTATGCTACAGCTAGACTCGGCCTCCAGGCCTGTAAGCAATAACCGGAATCATGAATCCCAGAAGTTTCGATTTCAATTTGATGTGGTCTAAATTCAACAGTCTAATTTTTTTTCAGATTTTTTTTTATTTTTTAAATAAAAAAAAGCAATTCGACTACAAATCATCCAATTCGAATTTCAGGTCAATTCTGATCCGATTCGTTTACAGTTTTAAGTTTAAAACCTGGCCGCCAGGCTGGTTCTAGTATGAACCTCCAAAATTTTGGTTCTAGCTCAATCTGGTCCAATTTTTTTTTAAATTCATTTTTAAATTTTTTTTAAATGAAAAAAAGGCAATTCAACGAGAACCATCCAGTTCGAGTTTTGATTTAATTTTAGTACAATTCATTTAAGCTTCAAGTCAATGACGGATTTAGCCAATTCAGGTTCTAAACCGGCCCTTTGGACGGGTCTATGCCAAGGTCCTATTGCGACAGTGGAAAAAGGTTTTTGCCAAGGTATAAAAACGACTTTCCTAATTTGCCCTTATTTTTTTGCTAATATTTACTTTAGCAAATTCCAATTCCAACAAAAAAGAAAAAAACTAAGTCCCCAGAAAAACAAGAGTAACTTTAATCAACACGTTAATCTAATAACAATTCTGGTGATTAACATTCTAAGTTACACAGCATTGCATGATAATATATTAACATCCATCCAAAAGGGTTAGTCTGTATCAAACTATACAGGAATATTCAATGACTAACAGACACGCTCTACGTCATTCGAGCATATGATCGCGTCACTCTTTTCAGATTAGTAGCAGATGAAACTTGAGATGAGCCACATGCACCAATATCTGCATCAGCATTTCTGTTGGCTTTAAGCTTTCTCCTTTTGGATCCTGCAGGTGGTTGGCTCACAGTAGGTTCATTCAGCTCATCCTCTACCTCAATTGCTTCAGGTTTGGGAATCTGAAATTCCCACTGAACGCCACAAGTTGGACAAACTATTTTACCCTGCAATGTCCTTGTGTCAGTTATTTATGATGCAAGAAAATCTGACGGTTGATACCAGATAAAATAAATTCACCAAAAGATTCAAAACTTGTACCCTGCTTTGGGAAAATTTTTTCTTCAGGCAGTAATGATGAATTCGCAGCATACAACCTTCATTTTGGCATACTTTTGCCTGTCAGAAATAAACAGAACAAATCACTGGTTTGTTAGAAATACAAACAATGGTCCATCATTCAGACCTAATTACTGCAAATTGATGTGGCAGTTGTGGGCTGTTTAATAAAGATAGCACTACTGAAATTATCTCAATCCTCGAGGTTACTAGTGAAAGCAAAATGTTATTCCACTTCTAAAACTATGCATGTCCGCATACATATCCTGCTTTGAAGCTATATGAATGTTTAAGCGTATTTAAGTTTCAGCAAGCCCCTCTAACAGCTGTACTAACTGAATATTGTTAAGAATCACCATTTGAAAATAGTTGTGGTTTCTCATAAAACATAAGGAGCAATGCACAAAAATATTCCAATTAATGGGCTAATTCATGTCATTCAACTGAGCTGAAATTCTGAACTACTACTACATGCACAATCAACTAAATGTCCCTGAATTTGCTTCAATGTAGAGACGGGTATCAAATCAAAAAAACCTTTATTGCAGCTTCATTGCATACTTCACATGTTGGAATGCCAGAATTATGAAACCAACTTCGCAAATCAAGGTAGGATTTGACACCAAGTCCAATGTCACCATCAGGGGTGTGACAAAGCCACTGGTCATGCACGAGTTCATCAAGAGTTTTTTCCTTCTGGGACATAGAGAAATTCCTTAATGCAGGAGGGACTTGAGACAAACCACCTTGAGATTGTGATCCCATCCCTCTATGAACCTGAAAGCAGAACAGTACTTCTTAAGCACTGGGTGCATGCATATAATTAGAGAGAAAAAAAAAATTAATATAAGAAAAATAGAGCAATGTTCAAGGAAGTTTCTAGCCCTATGAAAACAATTTTTCTAAATCAGCATAAACTTGTCTACCTATTCAGCAATTTATTGTGATAATTTATTCAATTCGCAACATGACAATCATTTGAAGAACATGTTGCTAATTTGTAAACCAAGCCACAATGATGTGCAGTGCACAATTTAAAAGCTGATGCTACTTGCCAAGTAAATGAAAGTATAACGCCAATAATCAGAAAGAACAGATGCATGCTAGGTATAGATACATTTATTTTTTTAATAACACAGAAATAATGACGAGCTAGACATGAAAATTACTATTTGTCAAACTCAATGCAAATCATGAAAAGATCAAAATATTTTAAAAATTCATTATATCCAGGTATCTAGAGGTAGAAATCATAAAACGGACAAGCCTAAAACACTAAACAAGGATTTCATCTTCCTTAGACAGATTCAGCTAGGGGTGGGCATTCAGTTCGAAACGAACCGAACCTAACTGAATTACATATTTTAGAAACCGAACCGAACCAAATGGATGAAAAACCGAATCGAACTTAACCGCTCTATTTTGGTTCGGTTCGGTTCAAACCGATCGATTTTTACTTTTGATTGATTTTTTAATTTAGACTTAATTTATTTGATCTAATTTTGACTTTGATTTGAACCTAATAACCATTAATCAATGAAATTAAACAATTTATATATATATATAATTAAATATAATTCATAAATTCCCCATAAAAATAAATCCATTCAAAAATCGATTTAGTTCGATTTGAATATATAAAATTACTATTTAGTTCGGTTCAGTTTAACCGATTTTTTTCTCTTCAAAACCGAATCGAACCGAAATAACTGAAATTTTTATAATATAAAATCGAACCGAACCAAACTGATTGAACCGAATTAACTCGGTTCGGTTCGATTTTGTGGTTTAAACCGAATCTGCTCACCCCTAGATTTAGCCTTCCAAAGGAATTTATATTTAGTGAAGAATCAGCAGTAATCACTTTAAATAACTCGGCTCAATCTTTCAAGTAGATAGGGGATGTAAGGAAGATATTAGTCATAGGATTAAAGCCAGATGGTTGAAGTGGAAACGTGCCACGGGAATTTTATGTGATCGCAAGATTCTCAATAAGTTGAAAGGAAAATTTTACCGTATAGCCATACGACCGGCTATGTTATATGATAGTGAGTGTTGGGCACTGAAAGAATTGTATGTGTCTAAGATAAGAGTTGCGGAAATAAGAATGTTAAGGTGGATGAATGGCCATACTAGATTAGATAAAGTCCGTAATGGGAGTATTAGAGAAAAGGTAGGAGTGGTGCCAATTGAGGATAAGTTGAGAGAAGGGAGATTGAGGTGGTTTGGTCATGTGAAGTGCAGACATACGGAGGCTCCAGTCAGACAAGTAGAGCACATTAGGTTAGAGGATAGAAAGAAAAGAAGGGATGGACCTCAACTGACTCAGAGGAGAGTGGTACAACATGACCTAGAAGCATTACACATTTCAAAGGATTTAACTCAAAATCGTTTAGAGTAGAGAAAAAGAATTAATATAACCGATCCCAAATTTTTAAGATAAAGGCTTAGTTGAGTTGAGTTAAGTTGAAGAATCAGTAGTAAGTCAGTAACTAATAGCATCTATTAGCCCAATTGCTGAAGTCCCCGGCTAATTAACCTCATTATAATCCTGTCACCAATAGAATTGCACTTATATGTGGGGCCTTTATCCTTTTGTCAATGTAATATTATAAATACAAGATTACTTTAACCCTAGCTTGAAAAACATATGACATCAAAGTTTACTTTTGTCGTCATATTTACTTGTGATTGCCAAAAGAAACTTTTGATTGCCAATTACATATTTACTACTAATGAAATCAAATCACAGAAAAAACTTGTGATTGCCAATTACATATTTGCTTGGACTTTTCCCCATCCACTTAGTCAAAGAACAAGCTTGTTGGGATTTAGAAAATTTTTCTAAAAATGTAATTGGGTCATATTAGTTGCAACTGAACACAGTGCAAACAGCAGTATCATTTATCATCACCAATTGCTGGATTAGATTAATAATGAATGAAATTCAGTGCAAAAGTCCAAACCTGATTCTCTAGCCGTATATTGAGAGCATCAATTGTAGAAATGCTACCCTGGGCTGTGGCATCCTGCATTATTGCTTCTATCTGACATATAAAATTGAAGAAATGAGACAAACAAAAAGGGACATTGTAAACAAAACAAACTATATCCCATAGTGATTGAAATCAGAACATCAATGCACATAAAGAAATGTATCTATACTGCCACCTGATTTTTTTTCTTTTTTAATTCATTAGGAATTATTGTTCCAAATATATACAATTCTATCTATCTATCTACTTGTTTAGGAAATAGGAATGGTTAGGAATTCCTAAATAATTAGGAATCTAAATATATACAATTATATACAATCAACAATATCCATAAAACTCCTCATTTAAGTTGGAGCAAAGATATTAATCATGTCCACTTGTTATAAATGTAGTAAACCCGAGCTCCATTCAGAACTTTTGTAAAAATATCTCTTAAGTACTCTCTAGCCTTGACATGTATCGTTTAGATAATCTTCTGCTGAATCTTTTCACGAACGAAATAACAGTCAATCTCTATGTATTTAGTTCGCTTATGAAATCCTAGATTAGAAGCAATCTGGAGAGCAACTTGATTATCACACCACAACTGAACAAGTAGAGATGTCTTAAGACTAGCCTCATCCAATAATTGAAGTATTCACGTTATTTCATAAGTTGATTGTAACATTGCTCTGTATTCCGATTCAACACTAGATTAGAGACAACATTTTACTTCTCACTCCTCCAAGATACCAAATTACCTCTAACAAAGACACAATATCTTGTAGGTGACCTCTTGTCAGCCTTAGATCCTACCAAATTGGCATCTGAAAAAATTTAACATTCAAATGTCCATTATGACTTTATAGTAAGCCTCGTCCTGGAGTTCCTTTCAAATAACACAAAATTTACCCCAAGGCTTCCCAATGAGCAACAGTTAGGAAGACATAAACTGACTCGCTACATTGACAAAATATACAATGTCAGGACAAGTTACTGTAAGATAATTCAATTTATCCACCGGTGTCTTGTACATATTAGGATCTTCAAACAACTTACCATCCCCAGCTATAAGTTGTAAATTCAGAGTCATTTGTGCACTGCAAAACTTAGAACCTAATTTCCCTGTTTCTATCAATAGATCAAGAAAATACTTTCTTTGAGATATGAAAATGTCTTTCTTACTCCTCATAATTTCAATTTCCAAGAAATACTTTAATAAGCCCAAGTCTTTTGTCTGAAATTGTGTTTGTAAAAAAGATTTAAGAGATGAAATACTTGTTGAATCACTTTTAGTAATAACAAAATCACCACATAAACTACTAGCAAAATTAGGCTAGACTTTGATTACTTATACAACACTAAAAGATTACACTTGCTCTTTGCATACTAAACTGTTGTATTGCCTCACTGAATCTCTTAAACAAAGCCCGAAGACTTTGTTTCAAGCAATAAAGAGACTTTCAAAGTCTGCAAACCTTACCCAACTCTCCATGAGCAACAAATCCAAGTGGTTGCTCCATATAAACTTCTTAAAGGTCACCATGAAGAAATACATTCTTGATATCTAATTGATGAAGAGGCCAGTCATGTGTGGTTCACAGAGAGAAAAACAAACGAACAAGAGAAAGCTTGGCCACAGGAGAGAACATATCAAAATAATCAACTCCATAAGTTTGAACATACCCTTTGGTAATAAAGCAGGCCGTTAACCAAGCTATAGAATCATCTGGATTCACTTTCAATGCAAAAATCCACTTACAACCAATAGTTTTTTTATAGGTGGGAAAAGGCACCAAATCGCATGTACCATTAGCATCTAAAGCCTCCACTTCCTTTATAATAGCAGCATGCCAATCAGGATGTGACAAGGCTTCAACAACATTTTTAGGAACAAATGTAAGATCTAAAGATGTGATTAAATAGTAAGACGAAGATGAAGACGATAAATGGTTATGAGAAACAAAAGATGATATAAGATAAGTACATGTACGTTTACTTCGCGAAGGGTAATGGGAAGGTCCAGGTTGGAATCAGAGGCAATGGTGGTGGCAATTGGATCTTGCAATGAAGAAACTGGTAACGAACATGAATCAAGATCCTCCGATCTTCGAGAATATACATGACCAATTGGAGGACAAACATTTGTCGGGGCTGATGAAGTGGGAGAACTTTGAGGACTGGACATTTTAATAGTATACACTAAAAGATCATCCTCCTCTCTCTACCTCTCATAAATAGACAAGGAAGGAAAGAAAGGAGTAGACTCAAAGAATGTAACATTAGTAAACACAAGGTAACAATTAAGAGTCGGAGAAAAGCACCAGTACCCTTTCTGAAGACAAGATACTCTAGAAAGAAACATTTAAGAGACTTTGGATCCAATTTAGTTACAAATAGACGGACATCTTGCATAAAACAAGTACTACCAAATATATGTTGTTCAATAGGAACAAGGATTTGGATGGAAACAACAAAAAAAATATAAGGAATATCATCACAAACAACAGAAGAAGGCACGCAACTAATTAAAAAATAGGACGTAGAGACTACATCAGCCCAAAATTCTTTGGGTACCTTCAACTCAACTCAACTCAACTCAACTAAGCCTTTATCCCAAAAATTTGGGGTCGGCTATATGGATTCGCTTTTTCCACTCTGAACGATTTTGAGTTAAATCCTCAGAAATGTGTAATGCTTCTAAGTCATCTTTATACTACTCCTCCAAGTCAATTTAGGTCTACCCCTTTTTTTCTTTCTATCCTCTAGCCTAATGTGCTCTACTTGTCTAACTGGAGCCTCCGTATGTCTACGCTTCACATGACCAAACCACCTCAATCTCCCTTCTCTCAACTTATCTTCAATTGGCACCACTCCTACCTTTTCTCTAATACTTTCATTACGGACTTTATCTAGTCTAGCATAGCCGGTCGTATGGCTGTACTCTTTGGGTACCTTCATTTGAAAAAAAAGTGCTTGAGAAACTTTAAGAAGATGGCAGTTTTTTCTTTCAACACCGCCATTTTGAGATGTTGTATTAACACATGAGGATTGATGAAGGACACAATTCTATGCCATATAATTGTGACAACTTTCTAAAAAATAGTCTTTGGAATTATCACTTCACAATATACATATAGAGACATAAAACTGAGTTTTTATTTCAGTACAAAAGGCAAAAAAGATAGAAAATAACTATGAGCAATTTTTCATTAAATAGTGCCAAGTAACATGAGAGTAGTTATCAACAAAAGTAACAAAATATAACCCAAATTTTGAAACAATAGAAAATGGACCCCAAATATCAGAATGATTAACCCAAGGGACAAAGCCCGTTTATTGACCTAGGGGACTAAAGGTAACAGATGATATTTGGCAAATTGACATGACTCACATTCTAAAATGGATAATGACTGGAACTAAGGACATAATTTCTTTAAGGTAGATAAGGAAGGGTATCCTAATCTACAATGAATTTCAAAAGGAGTTGAGGCTGGGGAGCATACAAGAGACCTAGGTACCTATGTGTCAAGGATATAGAGACCTCCAGACTCAAGTCCTCTATCAATAATCTGCTTTGTCATAAGATCCTGAAATAGACAATAATCAAGAAAGAATAAGCAGAACAATTTAATGCTCAAATAATTTTACTCACGGAAATTAAATTGAAAAAAAAAAACTTAGGTAGGCTTAACACAAACGACAAAGAGATTGATGAAGATAGATCAACAATTCCAAAACCACGAACACAAGAGGTAGACCCATCTTCTAAAGTTACATTAGAAGACGTTGTATGGGATTGAAAGTAGAAAATAGACTCGAATTATCCTATCATATGTTGTAGCACCAAAATCAATGATCCAATGAGAAGATGCGGAAACAAGACATTGAGAGGATTTACTTGACAAATTGGTGATAGCAGTAATAGAGGAAGTAGCAAACTTCAATGATGTTCGATACTGATAGAATTGGGCATATTCATCTGTAGATACTAGGATGGTCTTACTTTATGCCATCTTAAGAAACTAACCAAGACTAATTCTCAAGTATTCTCTTTTAGAGGCAAATAAAAAAAAGATCACAATTCTTAGTCACTAAATGGCATATAAGAGCTTACCTTATGCCAAGAGCTTTTAAAAAGAAAAGAAGAGCCTTTCCAAAAAACAAATTCTTGGTAACTAAATCTTCTCAATCACTAAAGAAGGAAGACCCAAACCACCCAGCTGCTCACAAGAATGCAACGAAATAGGTAATGCAGCAACAGCAGCAGAAACAACCAAAAGTCTCAAGAGAAAATTGACCCAAAATCTCAAAAGAGTCACCAAAAGTCAGAGCTTACAATCAACAAAAGAACGTTTTCAAGTACTGAAAAGCAAATATATCAGAGTAACAAGTTTTAAGAATAGCTAAACCCAAAAAACAGAGAAGTCGAACCCCAAAACAAAGGGCAACACAGAGAGAAGCACTGGATCCCAAAACAAACCACAGGACTGCAACAAACACACCAAAGTGACCCCGGAGAAGAACAGGTGCTGGACGATGTCAGAAAACAACACATGCGCCGATGTGTGGGATCAGTGTTAGAACTTATCTCCAAAACATGAGGCCTACGAACTGGTCTCCTGGTGATTGGATTCTAGAGGGAGGCTCACCAGTAGTTGGGTTTCCTCCCTGGGCAGGTGGTGAGACAAACTGACCACTAGAGATGAGTCACCTAAGTGGCATTAACTTCAGCACCCAAAAAAACAAAGCAAAGAAGGAAAAAAATATTCAGCAATGCTCTGATGTGATGTTACGTGAACTATCTTTTTCTTCTTTTATTCATTAGGAATTAATGTCACAAATTTATACAATTCTATCTACCTATTTAGGAATGTAATTCCTATAACTATGCTACCCTAACTAATTAAGAATCTAAATCTATACAATTATATACAATGGTCAATAATATCTATAACATATAATAATGCTAACATTAGATTACATCAACACACACCAAAAGTTGAAAAACCAACAATAGCTTCTAGTTTTCAAGAAATCAAAGAACTGTAAAAGATGGACACAAATTGATGCCTTGTATATTTACAAACAAACATCATGGCAAATATTTCTGCTGTCGTGGGGTCATGATGTAAAAGATATAAACAGAGGTATTTGTATATTCTCTTCATTGCTAGAAAAGGAAATTTAATGCTGGGCTACTTCAAACATTCTAGTTAAATTCATAGCAACATGATAACACACACAGTTGCTACCTCAATTGTTGAAGGTGTATTTGAGGAAATTGATCTCTTATAAAAATATAATTATTGGTACATGGCAAAGTTAATTCAAATTGCCTGCTTAACACATTTCAAAGAAAGCAGCATGCCCAATTCTCGATTCCTTCTGAACACTATGGTCATAAGTATATTCTACATTTTTCCACACTTGCATTCAAATTGCAAAGCCTCCATTACATAGTTCTTAAAAGAATTAATCCATACAACAATACTAGTATTTACCACATCTTCCCAATTATCACTAATAAAAAGAACAGAGCTTTCTCAACTCTACATGGATAATCAATACTGAAGGCTAACAAATATAACATGTTTCACTTCAATAAATATAATTTCGTAGCAACACTTACAACACCCTTATAAAAAGTAATCTGCGGAACAGAGTATTTAGTTCCAAACTTGGATTGCTCATCAGAAACATTATTGACAAGTCCATAGCAAACTTGACCATCATTCTGGTTTCTGCAGCGACGCAACTCCATCTGAACATATGAAAGTTCCTTGTTTATCTTCAGAAGAAAATCATTGAAATCCCGCTCATGAGAACCTGTATCAAAACGCAATATGCACCACTAAAACCTCAATGAACCGTCAATATAACACTTCAAAATATCTACAGTAGCAAAAGAGCTCAAAATTTCAATAAATTACTTCAATTTTATCGGATTCTCACCAAGCAAACAGACCATTTTTTCTATAATTCAAAAAAGTGAAAAAAAAAGAAGGAAGAAGAGAGGCAAAATACGTGGGTTTTTTCCGGTGACGGCAGCGAAGATCTTGTGGAATTCGTTCTCCTTGAGTGGGCCGCGCGTCATCAACGCTTGAATAAGAGTGTGGTGCTTCCAATTGAGCACGGCCATGTATTCGACTTTAAAACCCTAGATTTGATCGGAAGTATGAATTTTGGTGGGCAAAGTGAGGATATTTTCGGCGGAGAAGGGTTTCTTGGCGAGCAGGGCGGGAAAATATTGCTTTTTTACGTACAGCAGAGACATTTCTACACCATTTTTTTTAAAATGGAATTTAAGAAATTCTAATTTAAATATTTTGTTTGAGAATGAATTTTAAATTTTTAGAAAATTTTCATATTATTAATCATAAAATCTAATTCACTATTACTTTGATGTCACAAAAAAATTAGGCCTTGAATTTAAAAATTAAAAATTTTTGGGCTTTAAATTATAAAAATTTTAACTACATAATCTTAATTAGAACTAATCCTATACGTTATGGTCTTTTTTTCTTTGCTTATCCCTATTTTATTTATTTCAAGTAAATATTTTTTATATATATACACCCGTACACACACAATTTTGAAGCAATTATAAATCATTGTTTCCCTTTTACAAACTTATAGAAATGAGGAGAATCAATGAATCAGCAAGGAAATTATATAACTCTCTTGAAAACTAAAATTTTATAAAATTTTAATTTATTTTTTTAATTTTTAATATTTGGAATGAAAAATTTTATTTTTTTAATTTAAAAAATAATTTTAAAAAATAAAAATTAAATATAATTGTATGAGAATTTAATTGAATTTTTTTCTTATAAATATTTATTTTTGAGGAAGTTATAAAAATATTGATTTAAGAAGAGAATATAAACCTTTTACACATCACAATATGTGTCTACTTTTATGATTTATGGAGAATGATTAGTGGATTTAAGAGGATCAAAGATCGTGAAGGATAAAGACTTGCAAGGGGATTGAAGTCACTTGCACGAGACCATGATCACACATGGTAGACCCAGTCATCCCTATGTGTACAAACAAGCCCCATCATAAGACCTACCAATTTTTGTGAAAGCCAAGGAACTCCTAACTTAAAGTGTCGTGCATATAAAGTAATTATAGATCATCTAGTCACATCAAGTAAATGGGAGTTTGAGAAGACATGGCTTTAATATCTAGATTGAGACACTAATATCAAAATAATGACAAGAAATCGTTATTGACTCCCAGATATAAAATAAACTATTACCTTATTTTATCATACTTTAACTTACCATTCCTTACTTCATAAAGTAAAGTAAGTTAAATGAAGGTGTAACACTCACCATTTCTCAATATCAAAATTTTTGTCATCAATAGAATATTCTGGCGAATTTGAAGATTTCACGAATGAAGGGAAGGGTGGTGGAAGGTGTATATGTTTATGTATATGTATGTATAATGTA